>NC_091950.1:308247056-308467056 GCF_031021105.1 Erythrolamprus reginae | reverse complement strand
TTATCTTAGGATGGATATATATTTATCCCAGGCATGTTTAAATTCAGTTACTGTGGATTTATCAACCACGTCTGCTGGAAGTTTGTTCCAAGGATCTACTACTCTTTCAGTAAAATAATATTTTCTCATGTTGCTTTTGATCTTAAGCATATTGCTTAATCCTGCTTGCAGGAATTCCAACACCGTAATCACCGATGCTTCCTTGGGGTTCTTGCCCTTCTTGTTACAAAAGGTGCAAAAGGCAGCCCACGTGGCCTGGTATATCCTTGAAGTCGAGGGACGTCGAGCAGCCTGAATTGTATCGATGACCTTCTCCGGCAGTTCTTGATGCTTTAATCTGTGCCTTTCAAGTGCCAGACGGTTAGTTGTAGCCACTGGGGATCCGGGTGTAGCAGGTTCCCTTGGCTGAGGGTGATGATGTTGTCTGGTATCCTCCATGGTGGAACTAGTGACAGAGCCATCAGGTTGGCGAACCACGGCCGGCGTGGCCAGTGTGGTGCCACCATCAGAACCTCTGCCTTTTCCTGGAGAATTTTCTCTATGACCCTTGGTATCAGGTTTACTGGAGGAAATGCATACAGCAGTCCTGTCGGCCAAGCTGACCGTAAGGCGTTGACCCCTTCTGACCCCGGTTCCGGGAAACGTGAATAGAACCTTTGGGTCTGCGCATTCCGGTGGGTAGCGAACAGATCTACAGATGGAGTTCCAAACCTGTGCGATATCTGTTGAAAAAGCGCTGGGTCCAGCCTCCACTCTGACGGGTCTAATGTAGTCCTGCTGAGCCAATCTGCCTGGGTGTTGTTGGTCCCGGCAATATGCTTAAGACCTTCCACCATTCTTGTAGCCCGTCTTTGGATCCGTTCAATTTTGTCAATATCTTTTTGTAGGTGAGGTCTCCAGAACTGAACACAGTATTCCAAATGTGGTCTCACCAGCACTCTATATAGCGGGATCATAATCTCCCTCTTCCTGCTTGTTATACCTCTAGCTATGCAGCCAAGCATCCTACTTGCTTTCCCTACCGCCTGACTGCACTGTTCACCCATTTTGAGACTGTCAGAAATCACTACCCTTAAATCCTTCTCTTCTGAAGTTTTTGCTAACACAGAACTGCCAATGCAATACTCAGATTGAGGATTCCTTTTCCCCTAGTGCATTATTTTACATTTGGAAACATTAAACTGCAGCTTCCATTGCTTTGACCATTTATCTAGTAAAGCTAAATCATTTACCATATTACAGACGTCTCCAGGAATATCAACCCTATTGCACACTTTAGAGTCATCGGCAAATAGGCAAACCTTCCCTACCAAACCTTCACCTATGTCACTCACAAACATGTTAAAAAGAATAGGACCCAGAACAGACCCTTGTGGCACACCGCTTGTAACCTGTCTCTGCTCAGAATACTCGCCATTAACAATAACTCTCTGATGTCTACGCTTCAGCCAGCTGCAAATCCATTGAACTATCCAGGGATTAAGTTCAATCTTCACTAATTTATCTATCAGCACTTTATGTGGAACCGTATCAAAGGTTTTGCTGAAGTCCAGATAGGCAATATCCATCGCACCACCTTGATCCAACACCTTTGTGACATAGTCAAAGAAATCAATGAGATTAGTCTGACATGATTTTCCTTCAGTAAAGCCATGCTGATTTGGGTCCAATAAGTTATTGTTTTTTAGGTGCTGATTTATCTTCTTTTTGAGTAGAGTCTCCATGATGATATACAAACTTAGAATTTCTTCACTTGTAGCTTACTGTTTTGGTGATTACCTTAAAAACCGTAGCTGATATTCTAATTTATTTTCTCCAATCCCTATTATATATTCAGATTCTTGTGCTTGTCAGTTGTGTATTGTACATCCAAGTTTTCCTAAAAAGCAAAAGTGATCTGTTGAGACTGGTGCTGGAAACCAGGGAGCTTCCCTGATTATCTTGAACATCTGGTAATGCCCATGAAGATGCAATGTCTCCAGAAGAATATGATCCCATCCAACACGGCCTTTACACCATGTTTAGCTAGCTGTTGCAGGTTGGTTAGGCATTGTGAATGCAGAATTGCAGTGCAGAAATCAAGTGTCTATTTTGAGCGCATTAAGAAAACACTTCAAATATATTTATGCTAGCACAGGCTTCAGAAAGCTTACATTCCATTTTTATATTGGGTTTTTGTCTCCTTATTAGTACTGGATGGGTCTTTTGTTTTATTTTTATGCACTGGATGATGCAGTTAGCTCATTATGAAATGCTGTGACAAATGATATAGGCATCTCAACTCACAATCTGCTATAGGAAGTTATGAGCTATTGCCGAAAAAAATCTTTTAATCTTTTCTTTCAATTTATTACCAGTCTTTTACAGAAAGACTTCCGTAAATGACATTTAACTCTTTCCTGGTGTTGAAGGTAGATATCTTTAAAAAGCAGTATTCAATTTTTTATTTTTTGTTTTGCTCCAGATCAGATCATCTCATGTTTAGGAAACAAGACATGGCCCATTTGAAAATAAAACTATCAACTTGTGTCTCTAAAGATTTCATACGTAGGTCTCATCTGGTTATAATTAACATTCTAATAAATATATCCTCCCCCAGATATCACTGTCATTAATCAGCAGTCATGTTGTGACAGTATCTAAGAGCCGTAGTGGCGCAGTGGTTAGAATGCAGTACTGCAGGCTACTTCTGCTGACTGTTAGCTGCTTTTCATGCTTCCAAGTCACAATTCAAAGTGTTGGTAATGACCTTTAAAGCCCTACATGGCATTGGACCAGAATACCTCTGGAACCGTCTTCTACCGCACGAATCCTGGCGGCCGATAAGGTCCCACAGAGTTGGCCTTCTCCGGGTCCTGCCAACCAAACAATGTCATTTGAATAGAATAGAGTAGAATTTTATTGGCCAAGTGTGATTGGACACACAAGGAATTTGTCTTGGTGCATATGCTCTAAGCGTAGATAAAATAAAATATACATTTGTCAAAAATCATGTGGTACAACACTTAATGATTGACATAGGGGTCAAATAAGCAATGAAGAAGCAATATTAATAAAAATCTTAGGATATAAGCAACAAGTTACAGTCATACAGTCAACATGGGAGGAAATGGGTGATAGGAATGATGAGAAAAACTAGTAGAATAGAAGTGCAGATTTAGTAGAAAGTCTGACAGTGTTGAGGGAATTATTTGTTTAGTAGAGTGATGGCGTTTGGCAGGCCCCAGGGGAAAAGCCTTCTCTGTGGTGGCCCCAGCCCCCTGGAACCAACTCCCCCTGGAGATTAGAATGGCCCCCACCCTCCTTGTCTTTTGCAAGTTACTCAAGACCCACCTGTATCGCCAGGCATGGGGGAACTAAGACTTTTTATAGTCTTTTTATAGGGCTTTTTATATTTCATGTTTGGTATGTATGTGCTGTATGGTTTTTAATTGTTGGGGTTTTTATATATTTTTTATTATTAGATTTGTCCCATTGTTACACTGTTTCTTATTACTGTTGTGAGCCGCCCCGAGTCTTCGGAGAGGGACGGCATACAAATCTAATTATTATTATTATTATTATTATTATTATTATTATTATTATTATTAATAATAATAATAATAATAATAATAATAATAATAATAAAAATGGAGATTTAGATTGTTGGGGCCAATATGCTGACTCTGTAAACTGCTTAGAGAGGACTGCACAGCGCCATGGAGCAGCATTTATGTCTAAGAGTTATTGCTATCTAAAAATCAATCATATCAATATATTCCTCTAGCACGATAACACGATAGACTTCTTGAAGGTCACCTCTAAACATTGATATCTTTCTCTTATCCCCAGACCATTTCTGAGGCCAACTGATAGCCAGAGGCAGGGTGGCACAGTGGTTAGAGTGCAGCACTGCAGGCTACTTCAGCTAACAGCTAGCTGTAGTTGAGCAGTTCAAATTTCACCACTGGCTCAAGGTTGACTCAGCCTTCCATCCGTCTGAGGTGGGTAAAATGAGGACTCAGATTGTTGGGGGTAATATGCTGATTCTGTAAACCAATGAGAGAGGGATGTAAAAGCATTATGAAGCGGTATATAAGTCTAAATGTTATTCCTATATGAGTTCTCAGATCTTCTGTGAATTTTATGTTTACCATTTCCCCCCCCCCCTGACAATCCTTCCTATAGACATGACTTTGTAGAACTTTGTTGGCCACAGAACTGAAAACAAGACAGAGGTTGGAATGTATCCTACCTAGCCTAGATGTTGTCCTTTCCCCTGTGGTGGGTTGTACTATCTGCCAGATTCCGCAGCACATTTAGCTATGTGACTTTGCTAATCATACCTTTCCACCCCTTGCATCGCTGTGACCAATTATTACCAGTGTAGGTAATGACCTATAAAGTCCTACATGGCATTGGACCAGAATACCTCTGGGACCGCCTTCTGCTGCACGAGTGGCCAATTAGGTCCCACAGAGTTGGCCTTCTCTGGGTCCTGTCGACTAAACAATGCCGTTTGGCAGGACTCAGGGGAAGAGCCTTCTCTGTGGCGGCCCTGACTCTCTGGAATCAACTCCCCCCGGAGATTCAAATTGCCCCCACTCTTCCTGCCTTCCCCAATATGTTGAAGACCTATCTATTTATTTATTTTATTTTATTTATTATTTGGATTTGTATGCCGCCCCTCTCCGAAGACTCTATGTCTATGTCGCCAGGCATGGGGGGGACTAACTATCTCTTCCCCCACCACCACCTTTTTTCTAACCGTAATACATGAGAATGGTGTGATTGTGCAGTAACGAATGTTTTTAATATTTATGGGTTTTAAATTTAGCTTTTTATCTAATATTGGATTTGTATTCTGTATATTGTATTATTGTTGTTGTGAGCCGCCCCCGAGTCTTTGGAGAGGGGAGGCATACAAATTAATTAATAATAATAATAATAATAATAATAATAATAATAATAATAATAATAATAATAAGAAGAAGAAGAAGAAGAAGAAGAAGAAGAAGAACTGGTGGGATCATAAGCCCGAAAAAGTGGTCGAAAATGAGCAAGCAAAACTACTGTGGGACTTCTGATTTCAGACTGACCGAATTCTGAAGCATAACACACCAGACATTGTGATCATGGAGAAAAAGAAAGTATGGATCATTGACATCGCAATCCCAGGGGACAGCAGAATTGAGGAGAAGCAGCTAGAGAAATTAGTGAAATACGAAGATCTAAAAATCGAGCTGCAACGACTCTGGCATAAGCCAGTGAAAGTGGTCCCAGTGGTACTTGGCACGCTGGGTGCAGTACCAAATGATCTCAGCGGACATTTGAAAACCATCTGAATTGATGAAATCTCCATCTGTCAATTGCAAAAGGCCGCTTTACTGGGATCGGCAAACATAATTCGCCGCTACATCATGCAGTCCTAGGTGCTTGGGAAGCACCCAACTTGTGATGAAATACGAAATCCAGCATAGTGATCTCGTTTGCTGTGTTGTACTGACATAATAATAATAATAATAATAATAATAATAATAATAATAATAATAATAATGATGATGATGATGATGATAAAGTCTATTAGCAGGGGGAGGGCTTTCCTATTAAAAAGGGAGAAAGGAGCATTTTTTTACAGGAAGAAGTCACAAATGGACATTTCTTTACAGCAGCGAAAGGAAAAGCCATAATCTGAATGGAACGTGTGACTGGAAGTGTTCTTGTTCCTTTTCCCACTTCAAGTATTGTTATCTTTGATGTCTGTATGGTATAAATACACAGCCGACGGATTAAAACCGCCGGCTGAAATTACCTCCGGGGCTGGGAGACGCTGGCAGCAGCTCTTTCGAGCTCTGGACTTCCGGGTTCCTCTGGAACCCGGAAGTTCGGCTTTTGGCAGCGCGCCAGGGTAGCGCGCTGCCTGCTGGACGGGGGAGGTCCTGAGTCGCCCTATTTAAGGGCGATTTAGGCAGTACCCCCCTCTTGCCCTCGGCTTAATGAAAGCGAACAACCCGGCGTTGGTTGTTCGCTCGCTGGATCCTGCACGTGGCGAGGCCTACGGGTCTCGCCCAGGTCGTGAGTCCGAGGCTGCTGGCCTCGGATTTTTTCATTTCAAACTGGTGGAATCAGAGCCTTAAGCTCTGATTCTTTATGTTTTTACAGACAAGGGATTTTTAGGGGTTTCGGGTTTTCCTTCATTGGGAGGGGTGGAAGTTCGACACACACACACCCCGGCGGTGCGTCCCCCCCCGTGTGACCTCACCCCCCCACGCCCCCCCCAGTTAATTTGGTTTGGCTTGGAGAGTGGGATTGCTTACTCTCCATTTAGGGGGTGGAATAAGAAATTTTTTCAGTGTATGTGGCGGGGCGGACTCAGAGGCCTCGGCCTCTGAGTCGTTCAATTTAATTAGTTTTCAAAGTTGTTGGGGTTTTTGTTTAGTTTCCTTTTTCTGGGACAGGAGGGGAGCCGTTGCACCCCCCCAATTTAGGCATTTCAGGCGGTTGGTGGGGGACAAGGGCAGAGGGCATTGCCTCTCCTTCCCCCCCATTCGGGGGGTGGGGGGAGCGAGGCCTTGTGGCCTATAAAGCCATCCCCTTAAAGGGATCAGGCTTTTGATCTGGAGTAAAGCAGGGCCCCTGTGGTTTCCCCTGAGGGTGTTTTTTCTGTATTTTGTTTTTTATTAATTGGGTTTTGCCTGGGTTAATCAGGTTTTTCCCCCTTTCAGAGTCCCCAGGCCCTCCCATCCGGGGGATGGGGTGTTTTGGGCCTAATTTTTAGGCCTTCTTTTAATTTTTCCATCCTTTTAAATTTTCTTTTTCTGGTTCCCGGGCAATTTTCTGTAGACTCAGGGCCCTCCGCCTCTGAGTTGTTAAATTTAATTAGTTTTTGATGTTTTGGGGTTTTTTGTTTATTTTCCTTTTCCTAGGAGAGGAGGGGAGCCTTTACCCCCCCCCCAAATTTAGGCATTTCAGGGGGTTTGGTAAGGGGGGACAAGGGAAGGGGGCATTGCCTCTCCTTCCCCCCCCCATTCGGAGGGTGGGGGGAGCGAGGCCTTGTGGCCTATAAAGCCATCCCCTTAAAGGGATTGGGCTTTTGATCTGGAGTAAAGCAGGGCCCCTGTGGTTTCCCCTGAGGGTGTTTTTTCTGTATTTTGTTTTGATTACTTGGGTTTTGCCTGGGTAATCAGGTTTTTTCCCCCTTTTCAGGGCCCCCATGCCCTCCCATCCGGGGGCTGGGGCGTTTCGGGCCTAATTTTGGGCTTTCTTTTATTTTTTCATCTTTTCAATTTTTCTGTTTTCAGGGCCTGCACAGCGTGGGGCCCAAGAGGCATGCCTCTTCACAAGGTTCCCAGGGTCCTCACCCCAGGAGGGCCGGGGTTCCTTCAAGGGGCCAGGGGGGCAAGGGAGGCTGCTTCTGCCCCTGCGTGCTGCCCCCTCCAGACAGCCGGGCTGCCACAGAGGCCGAGCCGATCATATCTGCTCAATCTTTTTCTTCCCTCTTAGATTGCCTGGACCACATGGATGCCCAGTGGGAGGCCGCCTCCGGGGCTTGCGGCCGATCCAGGCCCTCGGCGACGTTGGGAGCCCCTCCAGGCGCCGAGGGAGTACGAGACCCGGCTCCAGAGCGGAGAGCCCCAGCACTACAGGATCCCAGGTCGGCGGCCGGGACCCCCTTTGGATGGCAGGGGTGAGTTGATTGCCAATGCACCCACACCGTTTTCACGGGGGTTCACCCCCGTAACCCCCCCCGGCGGGGCCGACTGGTTTGGGCCCCATTGGGGTCCGGCACTTCGACAGTGTGCTCGGCAAGTAGGGTGGGGACCCGGGCGACTTCCGCGGTGGCGGGGGGGTTGGTCACTGTACCAGGATTTGCCCCCCCCTTGCGGCAGCCTGTTCTGCAGTGGGGCCGGCCAGTAACAGCGCGGCCACCTCGACTGACCCATGGCGCGGCCATGGGGGCGATCCCTGTGGGCCTTCCATCCACTCCCCTAGGGTACCATATCCACCCCCCGATTAGGGATGAGAGATGGCGAGGTGAATATATAGACCTCTTCACTTTGTTGAATAGGGAAGTGCCCAAGAAGGAAAGGGATTAGGAGGCCCGAGCTGACCGGGCCAAGAAGGTTAAGGTGCCAAGGTGTTTCAGGTCTCGGCTTTACGCCTTCCTGACCTATGCCACCCTAATAATACAAACAGAACCGGGCAGGGCCCTGGCATTTTAAATATATCGACCTCATTGCCATGGCGTACTTTGAGGTCAAAGGGGATGCCTGGCAGAGGTACAACGAGGCTTTTTGTATTAGGGTGGCTCATGATCCTACCCTGTCCTGGGACCGGGTGGTGCCCGACCTCTGGTTCCAGGCAACGTGGAAGGGTGGGACAGGGCAACGGACTGATTGCAGTCATCTGATGGAGGAGGAGGAGCCGCCGTGTCCCACACAGTTGTGGGGCAGGGTGTTCGGACACCGAAATCTGTTTTGAGTTCAGTGCAAAGGGCTCATGCGGACGCTCCTCCCGTAAATTCTGGCACGTGCCAAGTGGGGGGGCTCCCACGCCACACACACATGTTCGCGCCGCAACAAGGATGGGAATAACAGGGATAGGACCGAACAGGCCATTATGGCGACCGAAGGGCCCCATTCCGGTAAAGCTTAAAGTTTAGCCAAACTCTTGCGGGGATATTGCCCGCCCGAGTGGGTAGCCGTGATCCTTAGGGGTTTTAGGGAAGGTTTTCGGATTCCTTACCAGGGTCCGTGTAGAGTTTTTCCTTCTTGAGACCTTCGATCGGTGGGGGGAACTGAGGAACTAGCTAGGGCTAACATTCAGAGGGGGTTGTTGAAGGAAGGGCGGTAGCCCCCCCCCACTTTCCTTCCCCCACAGTGCCTAATGCCAAGCTTTAAATAGCAGCATTTGTGGGACCGTGCTTTTACCTGGGGGTGCCCCTAGCGCAGGGAAACGGAAGGGCCATCCTCCAGGACTTCTTTTTATGGGGTTTCTGACGGCAAGATTTGCTTTTCCAAGCAGACTTGCACTTGCACTCTGACGCCTCGGGTTCCCTTGGCTTCGGGGTGATGCTAGGAGATAGGTGCTACCACTATCACTGCCAGCCGTTTGGGAGGCGGCTGGCATATGTAGGGATTTTACCTTTTTTGGAATGTTTTCCCCTAGTGGTAGGATTGGTTAGCGGGTCTGGCATTCATCGCCAAGGTGCACGGGTTCTCGGACCTTGTAGCGACTTTCAAATGGGAAAGGTGATAGAGGGATGGTCACGGGGACAGCCGCCCCAGCGGCTTTGTCCATAGCGCAGCTGTCGGCCTTCAGCCACACGTGGGCAGGCTGGGTACTTCGCTACGAAGCCTGCCTTTCCCAGGCAACAGCTATGAGCTTTCCCTTGGGGCATTAGAATACGCGAGGTTGTGGCCACCTCCTTTAGGGTAGCTAGCGTGCGCGCGCTCCAGTGGAGCAACGCGCATTTTCAAGGAACAGGCATCGGCCGCGGGAGGTCTGCGGCCTTTCGCTCTCAGGTGAGCCCCCCCCAATAGGGTCCCCATTATCGGCTGTTTTAATTGTCTGTTTTGTCTTTCAGCCACTTGTGGTTCTGAGCCTGAGGGTGGCTCTTTGGGCCACAGTTTTGTTTCTGGGCCGGGTGTTTTGCTGCGAGGTCTCCATAGGATCACAGCTAGGCTGGAAGATGGATGTCACCTGGGGCCGCAGGGGACTGCGCTGGGAGGGGCTGCTCCCCCTGGTTTTGGCTGGTGCTGGTCCGAGAGAGCCCCTGAGTGGTGGTGTCCACCTCGGGGGCAATGACCTCGGGTTTCTGGCTGGCTTGACGGTGAGCTCCAAGCCCGCGATGACCTTTGGGCCATCGCCGCTGTGTGTCCAGACACATTAGGTGTGGTCTGGGATTTCCCAGATTTGTCTGGCGAAATGCTGTATCCCCTAAAACCTTTAACAGGGCCAGGTTAAGGGTCAACCAGGCCATTGGGAAGGTTGTTAGGGAGTTGGTGGGGTGTATAGTAGAGCATCCCTGGATAAAATTTAGAAAGCCCTGGCTCTACCGGGCCGTCGGCGTTCACCTCTCAGATGAGGGGAATGCCATTTCCCTGTCGGACCTGCAGAGGTGCCTCCAGGAAAGTTTTAGGAGGCTGGGTGGGGGTCAGGGGGCCAAGATTGAGATCTGACCCCCCTCCGTCGCAGGTTAGGGGCAGAAATGGGCATTTAGAAGCGACAGCGCATGCTCCTTTGGGCATCCTTCAAAGGGTGATGGACCGCCTCTCTCCAGGAACTAGAGGTTGGAGCAACGTCGGGGATTGGAGAGAGGATGTCCATGGGAATCACCGGATCCAATTTCCCACGGGGATTGGAGGGTGAACTCCTCCCACACGCGAAGGGGTGTGGCTTGGATCCAGGTGAAGGTGGTACCTTCACCTGGTTCAGCAGGAGTTTTTGCCCAATGTTGCCAAGGAATTTTCTGGTAGGAATTTCCACCCCGTTAGTTTTGGCCTCTGCAGGTCCTTAGTTCGTTCTGAATTTAAATATTTAAATTGATGTATTTAAATTTATTTAAATTTATGTTAATTCAATAAATGACCCATATTTAATCCACAACATGTCTCAGCGTCGTTACTCAGCGTCGGGGGTAATGCTTATGGTACTGGACTAGGAGGAGGCAAGGCTAAATTCTCACCCTCCCTTAGGCAATTGTAGCCAGCTGGGCAACCTTGAGCAAGTATTTTCCTCTCAGCCCTAATCAGCCTCAGGCTTTGCAACAAGCTGGCTGAAAAATAAAACTCCTTATTGTATCATGCACTGATAACCTCAAGATAAGAACTACAATAAACTCAGTGCAAAACAAGCAAACCCACAAGGGAGGCAAACACTAGAAACAATAACATCTTCCATGAAGCCTACTGGCAATTTTAAAAATAAAAATAAGAACACCACTATAACCGAACTAAAACCTTTCACATTTAGAGTTAGTTTCCAAAATCTTCTTGTGAAAGAATAGAAATCAATCCCACAAAGAGGATTCCCTTGAGAAATGTATCGTGTGTCATACAGCAACTACAAATAAAGAAGATATCTAAGATATATTTTTCCTAATGAAGGAGGAATTCTTTGGATCCAAGTCTTAACCTCTAAACAGCACTGAAGACCACTGCAGCAGAATGTTATGATGAGCTGTCATAACTAAAATTATATCCCTCTTCTTGCAGATATAAAATAACCTCTTTTATATCTGCAACAAGAGGGATATAATAAATAAAGAAGTACCTTCTTAAAAAAGAAAACAATGGGAAGAAATCCTGATTGCAAGGGTGTCCCCACTAAGAAAACCCTTCTTTCCCATCCCTCTAAATTCTGATAAAACCAAGGTCTCTGGAAGGGAGGGGAAGAAAATCTCTACCAAACCTTGGATCAAGGCCATTTAAGGCTTTAAATTAAAAGGAATAGCATACAGAAACAATTTGGGAACTAGTATTGTACTTGCCATTCAGATATAACTGACAGATGTAACATTCACCTGTGGGCTATACCTGTCTGAACTTTTCAAGAACTTCAAGAAAAACTTTCCAGATCCACATATGTTGGTAGTTAGGAACTGAACATATGCTACTGTTTATGTTCTGTAATGGCACGAACACATTAGCAATTGCTATCATATGGGGTTTGAAGAAGCCCCAAATAGAGCTTTAAATCAGGTCATACCAGGAGTGGGTTCTAACTTACCTGGCTGACGGTTCACTTCCTCCCAGGAAGTAGCCATGTGCATGCATGGATAGTGCCAAAAATTAAAAATAAAATAAAATTCTAAAAAAGTGGAAAACAAGATGGTGACTGCATGTACAGTGCTAGAAACTTGGTTTCTGTGCATACTCAGAAGAAAATATATTTTTATTTTTATTTTTAAAAAAGATGGTAGTACCCACAGACCAGCACCAACTGAACTGGGTCTGTGACATCATCATGACATCACCAGCGGGGCGCTACTAGTTCAGGCGAACCAGTCCAAAGTGGGAGGAATCCACCCCAGGTCATATACATTTTCTTTTCTATTTTTTTTCCTTTTTTAAAATAATTTTTTTTAAACATTTTTTTTATTTAAAGCAAAACAGACCTTTAAAAAAACACACAAACATAAACAAAAAATACACGGGATCATTTACACCCCGATTTTCATCAGAAGCATTTTCTGTTTTACCTATAAGTGCATCCAATTTTCTGAACTAATAATGACTCTGGAGACTGTATGCAAAAAAAAAATGATCAGCTATATTATCTCCTGGATTTGGTAACTACTTGCCATAAGAAAAGCATATTGTCTCTCTTGCTGTCAGAGCGTACGTCCTCTGGGTTCCACCACCTAATTGAATGTTCCAGTCCTTGTCCCCTTACCAGCGATGGGCAGCAGCCGGTGCAGTCAGGTGCTCCGTCCTAGTAGAAAATTCCAGGATGCATGCACAGCTGTGCACCCCCAGCATGCAGACGCATGCCTCCGCATGAGATTTGGCTTTTGCACATGCGCAACAAGAGAAATATTGCATGAGCGGAAGCAAAAATATTGGCAAAAATTGCCAAAATCTCACTCTCACGCTTTTCGTCACACAACATTTCACTTGCTGTGCATGTATGGAAGCCAAATTTTGCACCAGTGGCTGGATGCATGCACCCAATGGATGCATGCATGCCCATGAAGGTCTAAGAGGTAGCATCGAAGATGAGCGGCCCTTCCCTGACCCATATGCCCAATTCCATCACACTGTCCAATATACAGCTGATGATACTCAGCTGTACATCTCCACCCTGTGTCCACTAAGTGAAGCAGTGGAAGTGATGTGGCGGTGTCTGGAGGCTGTCAGGGTCTGGATGGGTGCCAACAGACTCAAGCTCAACCCAGACAAGATGGAGTGGCTGTGGGTACTGCCTCTCAAGGACATGTCCATCTGTCTGTCCATTACCCTGGGGGGCCTAATTGAACCCTTCAGAGAAGGTCCGCAACTTGGGCATCCTCCTTGATCCACAGCTGACTTTAGAACACCATCTTTTGGCTGTGGTGAGGGGTGGGTTTGCCCAGGTTCACCTGGTGCATCATTTGCGGCCCTATTTGGACAGGGAGTCTTTGCTCATGGTCACTCATGCCCTTATCACCTCAAGGTTCGACTACTGCAGGGCTTTCTCCATAGGGCTACCTTTGAAGAGTGTTTGGAAACTTCAAATCATCCAAAATGCAGCTGCACAAGCGGTTATGGGCCTTCCAAGGTATGCCCATATTTCGTCATCAATCCATGGACTGCATTGGTTGCCAATTGGTTTCCAGACACAATTCAAAGTGTTGATTATGATCTATAAAGCCCTACGTGGCATAGGCCAGATTATCTCCGAGACCGCCTTCTGCCACATAAATGCCAGCAACCGGTGAGGTCCCACAGAGTTGGTCTCCTTAGGGTCCCGTCAACCAACCAATGTCAGCTGGTGGGACCTAGGGGAAGAGCCTTCTCTGTGGTGGCCCCAGCCTTCTGGAATCTGCTCCCCCCAGAGATTCACACTGCCCCCACTCTCCTTGCCTTCTGAAATAGTTTAAAAACACATCTTTGCCACCAGGCCTGTGGACATTAGACCTTCCCCTGTCCAACAAATGTTGTTAGTGTGATTATTGAATGAATGAAAATGAATGTTTTAAGTTAGAATTTTAAGAACCTTTTAGTATATTAATTGGATAAAATGTACTGATGTTTTTGCTATATGTTGTGAGCCGCCCTGAGTCCACAGAGAGAGGCGGCATGCAAGTACAATAAATAAATAAATAAATCTTCAATTGTCATGCAGGCAGAGTCCACCCATCTCCTTCCATGCAGGTGCAGAGGTGCAGAGACAAAGGATGACCTTGGCTTCCCAGAAAGAATTTTTTATTGCTACATATTAACAACCTCATGCAACCCCTCCTCCCAAATTCCCACAGCAGAAAATGTATGGTAGACTAGTTAAAGTGTGGCAGGCAAAGATCCCAAATAAAATGGCTTCACTGGAACCAATTCGATATCCATAATGCCACAGGTCCTTTCAAAATTCACCTAAACTCTTTCCTGCACACCTTGTATACCATCGTCCCAGCAGTAAATTGCTCCTGGTTTGGCCCAGTTCTGCAAACCGATAGTGGCGGCAATGGGAGGTTCCACCCACTCACCGGAGAAGCTTCTGCACATGTGCAGAAGCATCATGCATGCGCGAACCAATAGCAAGGAAATTTAGAACCCACTACTGCATCATCCTGACCTTTTGCTCAATTCAGAACCCACTACTGCCTTTGCTTGTAGGAATCATGAAAATGTACCCATTCACTTTCAAGGATCCGTTTGTAGACCCTCTGTCCTTGAGATTTAGACTCATATCTGAGCTTTACCACAGAGACTTCAGAAAATTTGTACATTGGCAAACCTAAAAACAGAGAACTATGAACCATTTAGAGGAATTGTTGACAATTTCCAGTCACTGCTAATTGCTTAGGGCTTACTTGGGCCTCAGCCATATCTATACCTTTGTGTCCTTAATCACTAGAAATCCTCTGGATAATTTGTCACACTTGGGACAGGAGATAATTTATGGCTTGCAGATGGGCTAGATTGCAGCTCACTTGGATAAATTTTACTTTAGCCCTAGTCCCACAGGCTTCCCATTTATAGCAGGGTAAGATCCATTAAAATTATGACTTCCAAAATTCTGTTGCATTTTATGCCTTGCATGAGATATTTATGACCCTTTCTGCTTAAGTGGACATTTCTAGAGATTTACTATAGAAATAATTCAGGCAAATGGCTTAACAGTCAGAGGGATTGCCAATTTGTACACAAATGTAAGTGCTGTTAAAGAGAGAAGAAAAAATGCTATCACGATACAGGTCTGAATGTACGTTGGCCTACAAATAGGATAACCACTAAACATTTAATTCATAAAGCCATGGATGTGTTTATAAAGCAATTTTCTAGAGTGTTGTACAAACAGCCAGGCAGTTTAACTAGATAAGCCAATCAATTGGCCGATAAAAAATTCAGCACTTTGGCTAAGTTTATTTTTCTTTCCTCCATTTGTTTTTCCATAAGATTGGAGACCAATGATGAAATAAAGAAAATGTCCACATAATGGAAAGGTAGCGTAATGTTCATTTTAGAGTTTGTAATTCAGCGTAAGTTATGATAGCAATTTTGAGTAATAAAAATGCACTGAATAAGATAAATGTCTAATATTAATATAAGGAATAGATGTCTCATTCCATTCCATGGAACATTACAAGGGGGTTCACTATGGATGTTGTGCTCTTGCCTACGTAGATCAGAACAAAGGGAGAATCCACGTGCTGAGATTTTAAAAAAAACACTTTTAATAATAATAATAATAATAATAATAATAATAATAATAATAATAATAATAATTTATTATATTTGTATGCACAGTCATACCACTCTCAAAGGCTACAGACAGAAAGGGGGGGGGGAAGGGAACCTTTATATGAAAAAGCAGAATTTATACAAGCAAATTCAGGCATTTAGTCCATCTTGGCAGCTTTCCATGTTTGATTGGCTAAAAGATAAAAGTCCGGGCATAGTCAAAGCTAATTAACACATTCCTCAATGAGATAATGTTTCTTCGGTCAAATCACAATTCCCCAGGTTTTGCTCACACAGCTGCATCTCCTTCCTCTTGATGAGTTTAGAAGAATAGTAGCAGGTTGCCAGCGAAGCATTTCTGGAACCCCAAATCTAGGACTGCCCCCATTACGGAAGTTGGAACACCATACCCCTTTACCCAGAAATCCTCCTTTATTTACTTTCTGGGTATATTCAACTGTTTCCTAGAGATATAGCTGTCTAGACTTTGCAGAAGAGACGGAGTAACGACACGGACACAAGAGCTGGATTTAAACTGGGTCATTTTTATTAATAATAAATTAGCATAATTTATTCAATTAAATTAGCATAACTTAACATACCTAACTATGACCCAAACAATGGACCTGCAGGGTCAAACAATTGCTTCCGGGGCGGAAAATGACGTCAGATAAACTTCCTGGGCAACTTATGGGCGTAGCTCCATGCTAGTCCATGTGAGGGACCCCTCCCTCACCTGAGACCCTGCCATGCACTTGCATGAGGGGGGTCCTGCTGGCTAACCCCTAACAGGGGACTTAAAGGTGCGGGACCCAAAGACAGGTTCCCCCCAACTGCTCAGGTCGCTTCCACCACAAGCTTGGAGAGAACCTGTCAATCATCCCCAAAGATGCCCAACGGAGAACACGCAGTTGCTAAACCACCACCCAGTTTTCCGCCCCTAACCTGCCATGGAGCGGGGGTCAGATCTCTATCTTGGCCCCCCGACTCCCCCCTCTAGCTGCACCAGCTCACGCAGAGACCGCTGCAGGTCCTGTAAGAAAATGGCGTTCCCCTGTTCTGACAGGTGAACGCCGTCGGCCCGGTAAAGCCACGGCCGATCTACAGTGATGAGGGGATGGGCCACTACAACCCCACCTAATTCCCTGACTATCCTGCCCAGGGCCTTATTTACACTACGCCTGACCCGGTGAATGGCCCTAAGGGAAATGGCGTCCCTCCACGTGATCCTCGGGAGGATCTCTGACCACACCACTTGCGTGGTGGGCCACACCGTGCGAAGCTGCCGCAGGTCTTCGCTCGCCTGGATGATCAATGGCAGACCCCCAAGCAGGCACAGGTCATTGCCACCGAGGTGCAAGACCAGCCATCTGGGCGCAGCAATGGGATGCCGCCCTCCCAATCCAACCTGGGCGCGGCCGTGGGAAGCCGCCCTCCCAGTACTGCTGGGCGCAGCCCTGGGATGCTGCCCCCCCAGCAACGTTGGCAGGAGTCCCTCCCACCGCATACTTCTTCGGCCCATCCAAACGACCTTGACCCACCGTCCCAATGACAGCTGGGTCCCGATGGCGCTTCTGGCTGCTGAGCGGCCGGCCCAAAATATCATGCTGTGGCCGCACAGCAGCGCCGTCGGTTTCGTATTGGCATGGGGACCTGGAAGAGGACACAGAGAGGTTACCTAGCCTAAGCCCTGCCCTGAATCCTCAGCGGGCCTAACATAACCCAAATATGCCGCTGACCGCCAGCGGCCGATCTCCCGAATCCGCTGGGCCGGGAAACCAAAAAGTGCCACGCTAGTGGCGGCGCCGATACGGAACGAATGCATTCCACAGCCGGCGGGATCCATGCCTACTTGAGCTATTGCTCTGGACACTAACATCCAGAATTGATAACGGGTCAGAGGGGTACCGTCCTGATGTTTAAAAAGGTACCCTTGCCCCGACTCCCTCAAGCTACAATGGTGCTGTAAGGCAGCCACCGGACAAACAGACTGGTCGGCGGCCACACTAAGCTCTATTCGAACCCCTCTGTGCAGCTGATCTGTCTTAGAATGCCTCACTAAAAGGGAGACACCCCCCTGCCTAAAGGCTAGATCAGTGTACTGGAAGGCACGGAGCGACGTGTCAGCCTGAGAGGAGGCCATGGCCTCACTGACCCTGAGGGCCCCAAAAAACATGACACAAGTCGCTGCCGTAAAAAGATGGGCCTCGTACAGAGAGGCACACAGACTGTCCAAAGCCTGATTAATCAGGGACAGCTGATGAACCGTCAGGGCCCGACGAGTGTCAGAAGGGGTCCCCTGTCGCTCCCTAACCCAGCCTTCCAGCATGTTCCGAATGTGGAAGTCACCAGAAAAATCTGCAAACTCCCCCGCCTTGGACAGAAAGGCGAGGCCGGCTAACCTGGACCTAATTGTCCTAACTGAAAGGCCACGCTGCCTAAGCTGGACACAAAATTCTGCCAGGTGTTCCACTGGGGCAGGCCAACTATGGGGGTAACCCCTATCCTGCCTAAAATCCCCAAACTCCTTACCTGCATGCTGGTAAGCCCTCAGGGTGCCTGGCGCTACCGAGAGGGCGATAGCCCTGGAGGCCTCTTCTCTCCACTGCTCGGGAGCCCGCCCAGGCTCCAAAGGTGGTTGGGGAATGCTTCTGGCGACTCTCGGGCCCACGGGGCCAGGGTCCGAAACCTGGACAACTGACCACGGGACAAGGCGTCAGCAACCCCGTTATCTAACCCGGGGACATGTCTGGCCAAAAACAATGCGTTTAGGGACAAGGACCTGTGCACAAAATGGCGGACAAGCCGCATGACCCTGTCACTCTTGGAGGACAGGGCATTCACAACATGGACAACCGCTAGGTTGTCGCACCAAAAATGCACAGTCTTGTCCCTAAACTTCTCCCCCCAGAGCTCTAAGGCCGCTATCAGGGGAAAAAGCTCCAAAAAGGTCAAATCCTTAACCAGGGAAGAGGCGCTCCATTCTGGAGGCCAAGCCGACCAGCACCACTGGTCACCTAACACCACCCCAAAACCACAAGTCCCCGCGGCATCAGAGCAGAGCTGCAACTCAGCTTCCAAAAGAAGCTCGTGCCTCCAAAAAGACAGCCCATTAAATTGGTCTAAAAACTCCCGCCACACGCAGAGGTCAGCCCTGACCCCTGCGCATAAGCGGGTATGATGATGGGGCAAACGAAGCCCCTTCATCGCAGTATATAACCTCCTAGAAAAGGCCCTGCCCGGTACCCGGCAGGCAAAATTAAGGATCCCCGCTAATTCCTGGAGCTGCCGAAGAGTGACCTTCCTGCAGCCCAAGACGATATCAAGCTTACCCCTGATTTTATTCAACTTGTCCAGGGGCAGTCTAGAAGATTGCTCCTCTGAGTCCAATTCAATACCAAGGAAGGTAATCTTGGTGGCGGGGCCTTCGGTCTTCTCAGAGGCCAAGGGCACCCCCAACTCAGCACAAAGGGCTTCGAAGTCCCGCATCAGAGCAAAGCATTGCTCTGAACGCGTAGGCCCCGCCATCAAGAAATCATCAAGGTAGTGAACGACCGAGCCCAGACCACTGCGCCTTCTGAGCGCCCACTCCAGGAAGGTGCTAAAGCTCTCAAAAAGAGAGCATGAGACAGAGCAACCCATGGGTAAAGCCCTGTCCACATAAAAACCACCTTCGAAGTGGAAGCCCAAAAGCTCGAAGTCGTCTGGGTGTATGGGGAGGAGCCGGAATGCCGACTTAATGTCGCATTTACCCATAAGGGCTCCAACCCCACACTTCCTAACCATGGCCACGGCCGCATCAAAGGATGCGTACCGGACTGAACAAAGTTCGTCAGGAATGAAATCATTCACTGACTCCCCTTTAGGAAAAGACAAGTGGTGAATCAACCTAAATTCACCACTCGCCTTTTTGGGGACCACCCCTAATGATGACACCCTAAGATTCGGGAAGGGTGGCTCCGGGAAAGGCCCAAGGACCCTTCCCTCAGCCACCTCCTTCGCTATCTTGGACCGAACAATGTCTTCATGTCCTACAACCGACCTGAGGTTGTCGGACATGAAGGCTTGCCTAACCCCCATGTAAGGGATCCTGAATCCCTTTGAGAAACCTAGCAAGAGAGCAGCCGCTCTCGAGCGAGGGTGGTAGTCCTCCAACCAACCCTCAAGTGCTTTTAAATTAATTGGGCTGGGCCCCTTTACCCCCAGTAGCTGGGGGTGGTTTTGCTGCACCCCCTCCCTTCTTATCCACCCCTTTTTGGGGGCGGGGGCATACGGAAGCGGCATGGGTCCCCCCACAATTCCCGCATGCATGTTTGTACTTGCAAAAGGGACGAAAACACACCCCTTTTGCCGCAAACTCATGACATGCAGGGAAGGCGCCCTTCCCCACTCCCTCCGTGGCCGCCTTGGCCGGTGTGGAAGCTGTGGGCTCTTCCTCCATGTAATGACCGCTATCGGTCCTGTCACACCCTTCCTTGCCTGACATATATGTGGCCTGGAACCATAGGTCTGGCACAACTATGTCCCATGGTAGCGAGGGGTCAAAAACCACCCGCATCCTAAAACCTTTGTCGTAGTGGCGCCAGATGGTACCCTTATACTCAAAATGGGCCCTAGCAATAAGGTCGACATATTTGAGCATGGCAGTGGCCCTGACCAGCTGCCTCTGAATCACGACCGTGGCATAAGTCAGGAAAGCGTATAGCCACAAACTAAAACATTTGCTAACTTTGGTCTTTTTGGGTTTCTCCCCGGGCACTATTTCCTTATCCTGCTTAGGGACCTCTCTGCTCAACAGGGAGAAGAGGTCCACATATTCCCCCCTCCAAATCGCCTCCTTTACAGACGGGTGGAGGTGGAACCCCAAGGGATGGGGGCTGGCAACCCGCACGGAATGGCCCCCGCCTTGATGCTGGCCAACGGGTCCCACACCGTGGTGGCCCCCATCCCCAACACCCCCAGCCCTGGTGGGTACACCAAAGGGGGCGGGGGCATAATAGCGGGTGCTGGAGGGGTCCAACCCCCCGCCCCGTCACCCCAGGTCCCAGTGGAAAAGCTACCCCTGGGGCAGGCGCCACCGCCGACTGGGCTGGCGGGGACCAAACCTGGCCGCATGTGCCTGATGGGGACCCCATAAAACTAGCTCCACTCCCCAAACCCGGTGGGTTAAATCCCGGACCGGGTAAGGGGAGGAGCGAAGTGGAGGACATGTGTGGTGCAGCCTCACCTGTCCCATACGGGGTTGAAGACATCCACGGGGGGCCCATCCTTGCAGGGCCCTGCAACGCTGCCATCTGCCCCAACTGGGCCATCAGCCCGGACTGGGCCACCTGCCCGGTCTGGGCCATCTGCCCGGTCTGGGCCATCTGCCCGGTCTGGGCCATCTGCCCGGTCTGGGCCATCTGCCCGGTCTGGGCCATCTGCCCGGCTTGGGCTGCCTCCTCTTCCGGATCACGCCCCAAGGCTGCCGGCGCAGGCAGGAGGGGACCACCCGGGCCCGAGCCGGACCGCCAACGCTCCAGCTCGTCCAACCTCTCCAGGACCCTGGCCCAAGAAAGAGAGGGAGAAAAATCGTGGTGAGGGGCTGGGGGCATAAACCCCACCACCCCTTCCGGTGGGACAACCCCAGGGGTCCCTTCCAGGTTAGCCCGAGCCCGGGCAGAAGGCCTCAAAGCCCTCCTAGGCCGCACTGCTGGTTGGGCCAGGGGGGGGGGGCGAGCTTGCCTCTTCTTTGGGGCCATACCTGTATTAATATTGCTACTATATTAAATGAAAGAGCACTGGGCAGCAAGGCCGACCACCAAGCCCACAAGCCCTATCAGGGGAGGCCCAGCAGCAGACCACCCACACAGCGGTGGCAAAGAAGTCCCACTGCCCTCCTCCTCACCGTGGGGCCTGGAGTTGAACTTGCCCCACCCGGGGTGTATACCCCTAGGCAAAGTCGCACCCCCGACCCGAAGGGAAGCGCCGAGCCACTCCGCCCCAACGGGTGCCCCCCACGACCCCCCGATCCCGGGGGAAACCGGAGCAGGCAAACCGCGGGCGGCAACCAGCCGATGCCGGCTCCGCTGTGAAGAAACGGCTCCCGCCGCGCTGGAGAGGCCTTTTCGCCGAATCTGGAGGCCACAAAATGGCGGACGAATGACACGAGGCCAACCAAAATGGCCGACGAGAGCAGGCACCCAGCCGAGTGTCTGCTCGCTGCTGAGGTCCGGGCGAAAAGGCCGAGCCCGGGCCTGCGCGCCCTTAAGTAGGGCCAGCAAGCCCCGCCCGGACACGTCAGCAGTCAGGCCACGTTGGCCTGATTGTCGGCCGAAGTCTCGCCTCGCGAGACTTCGGCCGAGACCCAAAATGGCGGCCGCCAGGAGTCTGGTGTCGGCCCGACCCTCCTGCAAACTGCGCCAGTGGGTAAGTCCGCCGGCGCTATTCTTTCATAGACTCGCCTTCTGAACTTTTTCCCGTAAAGATATTCCTGTCTGCTTCTTGACTTTCTAACCCAGGCATTGTTCTGCCGGCATGTTTCAACTGCTGGTAATTAGTCCAGGAAGACACACACCATACGCTAAAAGGAAAACCCAAAAGTTTTTATAAACAGAAAAACAGAAACAGCTCCCTTTTCTGGTACACACAAGGCACAGGTTAAATGCAATCCAATTGCTCACCCAATAACTGGGAAATTGAGTCCAATTCTAAATCCAGAGAGTCCACACACAATCTTGAACAGCACAAAAACCACAATCTTGATGAAACAATGAATCAGATAAACTGCCATGAGGCTAAAACACCAAGCTGGACTTTTATCTGTAGCACTAATTACAGCAGCCTCACCCAACCACAGGTGGCCTCATTTTCTCTTGTAATAATCCTTCAGTTGTTGTCTGCTATGCATCACTCTACGCATGCGTGGATGTGTCATTAATTCTTGTTCAGAATCCAAGGATGATACAGATGACTGATATCCTCCTGGGCTGTCTGCCAAACTCCCCTCTTCCCTGTCACTCACGCTTCCTTGGTCAGAGGAGACTTCATCAGCAGATTCTACTGGGAGCAAAATAGGCCTGCGGCATGTGGATGTCTCCCCCACATCCACCTCCACATTGCTTGGGGCAGGAGCTGGGCCAGAGCTAACCACAACAGGCATCTAATAGGGGCTCCTGATCTCTTCTAACTCCCTCCTCTTCTGACTCAGACATTACTATCATTGGGATTTCTACAGTCTCTGAAGGTTCCTCAGGTTCCAACTCTCTCTCACTCTCACTATCTGACTCAGTTGTCAAGAACACTGGCCTAGGGTTCAAAGATGGACCCAGTTCATCCTCCTCAGAATCTGTCACTAACTGACCTGGTTGAGGACCACTCACAATTTGAAAGAAGCAATTCAGCTGAATTTGTTGATATGATTTAATAAAAATGTACTGTATCTCTGTACATATAAAAGAACTAATTGAATCTTTGAACTGTTATAAAATGACACATGGAACTGATTCAAATAAATGATTGGATATAATATCACTTATTGATTGAATGGAATACTTACAATAGTTCATTTAGTGACCATTCAAAGTTATAATGGCACTGGATAAAGTGACTTATGACCATTTTTCAGAGTTACAACCTTTGTAGCATCCCCATGGTCATGTGATCAAAATTCAGATGCCGGGCAATTGGTTCATATTTATGATGGTTACTGAGTCCCAGCGACATGTGATCACCTTTTGTGATCTTCCAATCAGCAAAGTCAATGAGGAGTCCAAATTCACTGGGTTACTAACTTAACAACTTCAGCTATTCACTTAACAACCAAGGCAAAAAAGGTCATAAAATGAAGCAAAATGTAACAAGTGTCTCGCTTAATAACCAAAATTTAGAGCTCAGTTGTGGTGACAAATAAAGGACTAACCTATAGTCTCCCCAATGAAGTTCTGAAATATTCTAGATTTTCACACTATGCAGATTGTTTGCTTAATTTTGGTTTATTAAATAGATCACAAAAGGCTTGAATCACAAAATTCAATCAGACTATACTGTGACTGAATATAATACATGCTCCCACATCAGAATCCTTAGTAAGCACTAAAACCATTACATCTTTCATTCATTCAGTACACTTTGGAATATTCTCTAAATTAGGCTTTGGGGAAAATCAGCCAGTGTTTATATGATGATACTGAAGTTTACAATTTTGAAAAGATACCCAAAACAGGAAAAAAGAGACAATTGACACTATGTCATGACATTATCATGCATATTTTGCACATTGTAGATTTGAAATAGATGTTACAATGTCAGGTCATTGCTGTGTTGTTTGTTCAATGATACCATAATATACCTGTCATTTTGGGCCCAGTGTGGCTTTTTAAAAATAAATTCTGCTGCTGAAATAGTTAAGACATACCTGAAACCTTGTTCAGGCCTTTTGTATTCATCTCATTTTCGTATCTGACATTAAAAGAATCTTTATATGTTTTCTTCAATTCGCTTAGAGTGCCTTTTAAAAAATCTGAATAAGAACATTAAAAAAACTGGAAAAGTTAAATATATTTCTTTGACTCTGTTCTTGTACTGATTTTACGGTTTTGGGGCCAGGTCCAAATTTATCTGACACAGACTGGAAAGAGTGGGAATTATTCTTGGAACTAACTGCTTCCATTCCTGTTAGTGAACCACTAAATATTAAATAAATACAATTGAACCTGTCAAATAAAGGTTTTCTCAAAATGACATGTATTTATTAATTTAAACATCTTAGTCCTTATTTGCATTCATGAAAGGGGAAGAGTGAGTTCAAACACCATTTAGTTTTATTTGGGTAATGAACATAGACGGGATAGCATTGTGCGTATGCATGTTTGCACTATACGTTTTGATCTGGTTTGAATTTAAGAATATGATATAGATAGCTGTTGTCTTACAACCATTTCATTAGTGACCATTCCAAGGTATAACGGCACTTAGAAAAGTGACTTACGACTGTTTTTCACATGACCATTACATCATCCTTGTGGTCACTTGATCAAAATTCAGATGCTTGGCAACTGGCATGTATTTATGATGGTTGCAGGGTTCAGGTTCATGGGATCAGCTTTTGCAAACTTCTGACAAGCAAAGTCAGTGTCAGTCCCTTATGAAACCAGGTTGTAATGTCTTGGTTTCTTCAGCCTCGGAAGATGGCGTTTAAGGGGTGACTTGATCAAAGTGTATAAAATCATGCAGGGGATAGAAAAGGTGGATAGAGAAAAATTATTTCTCTAGGACGAGGGGGCACTCGCTAAAGCACATAGGTAAGAAAGCGAGGACAAATCAAGGGAAATATTTCTTCACCCAGAGGGTCATTGGTTTATGGAATTCACTTCCAGAAGAGGTTGTGACAGCTGTCAGCCTTGATAGCTTCAAGGCAGAATTAGACAGATTCATGGATGCCAAGTGTATTGGTGGTTATTGAAACGGATGTCCATGTGCCGCTTCTATGTTGGTTGAGGTGGGCAGGATTCCCTTGAGTACCATTTGTTGAGGGGTCAGGGGAAAGGGAGGGTCTTGCTTTCTCTTTCTGCTCAAGATCCCCAAGGACAATTGGTGGGCCACTGTGTGACACAGAATGCTGGACTCAATGGGCTTTGGCCTGATTCAGCATGGCTCTTCTTATGTTCTTATGTTCAGTGGGGAAGCCAAATTCACTTATCAGCCATGTTATTAACTTAAGATCTGTATAAGTCAGGTGTATCCCTCCTCACTTCCTTCTTCTCCACCTTCCCACCATTCACTTCCTCTCACTCACTCCGACTTCCTTTTGCTTTCTTTAACTCACGCTCCAAACACAACGATCGCCGCTTTACCGCACTCCAGAAGACTCACAACACTCAATGCAAAGGTAACCACAACACCTTCTGGTTTAAATAACGGAAAGTTGCTATTGCGCTCTGCTGATTCTCGCTGATTACACCGCCTGTAGCTTCGACTCCCTGGTGGTAGTTTAGTGTGGTGGGCCTTTAGGCCTTCGGGTTGAGGTAAACCCCAACTTTTTTTCCCGCCAGTTCACGGGGATCCGCCTCTCTGCCCGGGGGGTTTTGCGTACCCCTCCTTCCTTGAGACTTCCCCTTTCTTTAGCACCCTCAACCGTGAGGAGCTGTCTCCGTTATCACGGCTAACGAATGAAAACTTTGAGTACAAACCTGGAGCCCCAAGTTTGTACGTCGCACCGGCCCTGCCCCACCCCGGTGTATCCAGTGAAGGGCTACCAAAATGTTTACTACTACACTGTGGGCATGGCTTATGCAGGACGCCCTCCTTTTTCTTTTAACATTTTTCAGTGCAAATCGGGTGCTCTGGGGTAGAGCTCCATTTTAGCTACCCCATTGTGTTCCCCCCATCCAGGCAGTAGCCCACCCCTGGGTGTATCAAACTCAATGGCCAGGGGCTGGATCCAGGGTACTTAGATCTGGCCCATGGGGCTTCCCTGGAAACAGCAAATGACTGACTCCCAGTGCGCCTGCTTGCAGAAACGGAGCTTGGGTGGGCCGCCTACAGCCCTCCCACACTCTGTTTTCGCTGGCAAAGAGTTGCAGGAGGCCATCACAGCTGAAAACAGAGCTCAGGAGCCTGTTTTTAGTGGCAAAGACTCGGGCCACCACAAGTGCTCCTGACACAAGTGACATTGAGTTGGTCACAGCCACCCTGGCCACACCCACCCTAGCCCCACGAGATCAAACAGAACTACAGTAACTGAATTTAAACATGCCTGGGATAAACATATATCTATCCTAAGATAAAATATAGAAAATAGTATAGGTCTTTTTCTGCCGTCAGACTTCTATGTTTCTATGTTTCTATGTAACCCTGATGCAGGCCTCAGTTAAATCAAGTTTGACACCCCTGGCTGAAGTAATTCACATACTACTTACGGTATATTATTTATTTATTTATTTATTCATTCATTCATTCATTCATTCATTCATTCATTCATTCATTTGATTTTTATGCCACCCTTCTCCTTAGATTCAAGGTGACTTACAACATGTTAGCAATAGCACTTTTTGACAGAGCCAGCCTATTGCCCCTACAATCCTCATTTTACCCACCTCGGAAGGATGGAAGGCTGAGTCAACCTTGAGCCATTGATGAGATTTGAACCGCTGACTTACAGATCTACAGTCAGCTTTAGCGGCCTGCAGTACAGCACTCTACCTGCTGCACCACCCTGGCTTTACTATTTATGGCAAGAGACTTCTTTAAATTTTGAGCCTACTGATTCTATAATTTTGTATTCAGTTTGATTTCAAGTGCCTCTTCTAGATACTATAGGGTTTTTGGTAGATTTAGTAACTGTTTTTATTTTATTGCTTTACTGTTTTAAATATATTTTTAGAAACTTGAAAAGTTTTACTAGGTTTTAGATAAATGATCTCCTCTGGATTCTGTTTTAAAGGTAAAAGAATGTTTCAAAATTAAATACAGTTAACAGGGTAAATAAAACAAATATATTTTTGTATCATTTGTTTCAACATGCTTTCTTATTGCATGATTAGTCATTTTTACTGCATGTTGACTGCATTATTCTTTTTTAAAAAAATTCACTGGTAATTTAAAAAAATAACAAAATATTACCAGGGTGCTAAAACAACACTGCCTGGGAAAGTATAAATAAACAGAACCAAAACAGAAATGGCCTCAGTCTTTGTAATGCTTTTCATGTGTACCCTATTGCACAATTGGTTTACTTTTGAAAAATATGCTAGAAAATGTTTTTTAAAAGACTAATTCTTAATGCCTACAGTGGAACATATATTTGGGGATGTTTTGAAAATGCATTGATAGACATAAGTTCATCTTCTGGATAGACTTGCCTAATCATGATTCTTCTTCTTCATGACTAGAATGGTGACACCATTCTGGCAAAGACACCTAGTACAGATTTTGGGGACAAACCTTACATTTATTTATTTATTTGTTTGTTTGTTTGTTTGTTTGTTTGTTTGTTTGTTTGTTTATTTATTACTTACTTACTTACTTACTTACTTACTTACTTACTTACTTACTTACTTATTATTTAGATTTGTATGCCGCCCCTCTCCGAAGACTCGGGGCGGCTCACAACAAGATAGAACAAATCATAAATAATAAACGATTCGTCTGCAATGCTTCTGCATATGCACAGAAGCTTCTGTGCATGAGCAGAGCATTTTTGATGATGCCTGGGTGGGTGGGTGGAGCCTCCCGTAATCAGTGCACTCAAACTGGTGCAAACTGATAACAATTTAAGTGCCAAAGCCCACTGCAACTTATAGCGAAGAAGGCTTCAAGAGTTGTAAACCTAATCCTACGTAGCTTCTGCTCTGGCAATCTCACGCTACTTACCAGAGTTTACAAAACTTTTGCCAGACCCATCCTCGAATACAGCTCATCTGTTTGGAACCCATATCGCATCTCAGACATTAACACCCTTGAAAATGTCCAAAGATACTTCACCAGAAGAGCCCTTCATTCCTCGACTCGAAACAGAATATCCTACGAGACTAGACTTTCAATCCTGGGCCTAGAAAAGTTAGAACTAAGATGCTTTAAACAAGATCTAAGTATTGCCCACAAGATCATATGCTGCAACGTCCATCCTGTCGGCAACTACTTCAGCTTCAACCACAGCAACACAAGAGCACACAATAGATTTAAACTTAATATTAAGCGCTCCAAACTTGACTGTAAAATATATGACTTCAGTAACCAAGTTGTCAAAGCGTGGAACTCATTACCGGACTCCATAGTGTCATCCTCAAACCCCCAACATTTTACCCTTAGATTATCTATGGTTGACCTATCCAGATTCCTAAGATTCCTGTAAGGGGCGAGTACAAGTACACTAGAGTGCCTTCTGTCCCCTGTCCTATTGCTCTCCTATATCTCCTATTCCTTTCTTCTTCTTCGACAACTCGGTTACTGAAGTCATATTTTTTACAGTCAAGTTTGGAGCGGTTAATATTAAGTTTACTTTATACTGTATTAACTTATTATATTAATATTAAATATTAATATTTACTTCTAATTTGACTTGTTAGAAGCCAACAAAAAGTTGCAAGAAATTTATCATTTAATAACCCATGATCATCATTTGACAATGGCATTGGAAAAGGTACTAAAAGTGAATGCAGAAATTTCAGGGGGGCTAGGTTGTTGATTGAGAAGGCATTTGGCAACACTGACTAAAAGGAGGTTGTGGTTAGCAAAACTTGTGAAATGCAATGCAGCTTCATGCCCAGCAATGGTATGAAGAAAACATTTAAACTCTTTAGTAAGTTATTAAGAAATGTAGAGGTGTTGAAAGAAAGTTATATGTTGTTGATTTGATGAAAGTGCATGATTAAATTAATAGAACTGAATTTTGCAATTTTTGTCTGAGTGAATAATACAAAGTTGGTTGCTGAAAGTCCTAAGATGACTTTACTTCCATGATCCATCATATAATTTATGAGGTAGGTAAAGCATGGATGAGATAAAATGGCAAGCTTGCTTGAATGATGCAACAACTGAGCAGGGAGTAAGAGAAGGATAAGTTGTCCTTAGTAGTGTGAGAAGATACAACAATAAAAGAATCCTTACAATAGTATTGGAGGTGTGTTCCTAGGAAATGTGTCTTTTCAGTAGCAGATGGTGCTTTATTGTTTGATGAGAATGAGCTGTAGAAAATATTAGACGGATTTCATGATGCTAAAAAAGGATTTGAAAATTAGTGTGTCAAAGACCAAGATAGTGTTGGCCAAGGAAACAAAATGATTATAAATTACACATACATAGTGAAAAACTAGAGTAAGTAAATGAAACTCTGTAACTTGGTAGAATGGCTTCTAAAGATAGGAAAATGAATAGAAAAACGTTATGACATCCAAGTGCTGGTGGAAAGTATTGGTTAGCGTGTGGTTTGTACTGAGGAAAGCCTGTCTACAGAAACAAAACCACATGTTTATAAGAATATACTTCTAACCATTTTCTTATATGTTGCGTAAGTCAGGAGAAACATAAAAGTAAGTCGAACATTGAGAGATTGGTTAGTAGAACAAGGAATGGGGTCAGAAAAGAATGGGTGTGGAATTAATATGGATGGAAAACAACGGTAAATAACTAGTTTACATGAAATACAATGAGGAGGTTCAGTCATGCTGACAGAATAAACAGGGATTAAATCAGAAATCAAATGTAAGAAACTGGAGTGAATAGGTCGAAAGAAAAAGGTAGTTTTGTTCTGATGATTTTGATGAAGTCTTCTGCAAGAAAGCAATGAGAAATTTAGAGAATAAAGGCAAGGTATGACAATTTGTGGATGGTAGAAGCAAGGAAGGGAAGCTTATGCTAGGCAGAGATAAATCATCCTTTAATTTCTTTGGTTAACTGTTTCTTATTTCTCTTCTATATTTTGCACAAAATTGCTGACCTCAAAAGGAAATAGCATTCTGAGTATGTATGTATGTAGGTAAGTAAATGCATCTTTGACATATGTTGGGCCTAATGGGAGTATAAAAATGGAGAAAAATTTGCTTCAGAATTTTTTCAATATAACCTTTGTAGATTAAGACAAAAACATACCCAAGATTGGTCTTATATAGGCTTTTCTGATCCAACAATATTTGCTGTGAAAAGGATCCTTGCTGTGGGGGAAAAAAGCAAGGATCACATAAAGAAGATTTTCTCAAAGAGAAACTCAGCTTAATTTTTTTATAGCAAGATTTTATTTATTTATTTTGTCCAATACACAATGAGGGTTTTAGTGGGTATACACATACTAAAATACATGATGAAGGTTATAGAGGATATACTCATAGTAAAATATATCTAAGAAAGAATAGAAGAGAAGTTATAGGAATAGAACATATCAATGAAAGAATAGAAGAAGAGATATAGGAATAGAAGAAAGGTATAGGAGATATAGGAGAGCAATAGGACAGGGGACGGAAAGCACTCTAGTGCACTTGTACTCACCTCTTACTGACCTCTTAGGAATCTGAATAGGTCACCCGTAGATAATCTAAGGGTAAAGTGTTGGGGCTTTGGGGATGATACTATGGAGTCTGGTAATGAGTTCCACGCTTCAACAACTCAGTTACTGAAGATATATTTTTTACAGTCAAGTTTGGAGCGGTTAATATTAAGTTTAAGTCTATTGTGTGCTCTTGTGCTGTTGTCGTTGAAGCTGAAGTAGTCACCCACAGTCAGGACGTTGCAGCATAGGATCTTGTGGGCAATACTTAGATCTTGTTTAAGGCGTCTTAGTTCCAGGCTTTCTAGGCCCAGGATTGAAAGTCTAGTCTTGCAGGGTATTCTGTTTCGAGTGGAGGAGTGAAGGGCTCTCCTGGTGAAGTATCTTTGGACATTTTCAAGGGTGTTAATGTCTGAGATGCAATATGGGTTCCAAACAGATGAGCTGTATTCGAGGATGGGTCTGGTGAAAGTTTTGTAAGCTCTGTTAAGTAGTTTGAGATTGCCAGAGAAGAAGCTATGTAGGATTAGGTTTACAACTCTTGAAGCCTTCTTGGCTATGTTGTTGCAGTGGGCTTTGGCACTTAAATCTTTTGTTATTAATATACCGAGGTCTTTAACAGAGTGGGGGTTATCTGTGATAATTTGATTATTCAGTTCGTATTTGGAGTTCAGATTCTTTTTCCCAATGTGTAGGACAGAGCATTTGCTAGTTGAGATTTGGAGTTGCCATGTGTTAGACCACTCATAAGCAGAGTTCAGGTCTTTTTGGAGAGAACAGTGTTCCCTCGATTTTCGCGGGGGTTACGTTCCAAGACCTCCCGCGAAAGTCGATTTTCCGCGAAGTAGCGGTGTGGAAGTAAAAACACCATTTTTGGCTATGGACAGCCAAAAACTACCACCACGCACCCTTTTTCAAGGCCGCTACCGCCCGCCCGATCCACCCCTCTCACCGGCTTTCTTCGGACACGGGTCCTCCTGCAGCAGCGCTGGCGGCTACGGCTTCTCATCCTCCTCATTCGGCCGGTAGCCGCTCTGAGCGCTTTCAGAATGCCTGCCTCGCCCCTCTCACAGTCCCTTAGCTGAGAGCACTTTCGTCCCAGCTATCAGCGAGGGGGCTGCAGGAGAGGTGGGGGCAGGCGTTCTCACAGAGAGGGAGAGGGAGAAAGAGAGAGAGAGAGCAAGAGGGGGGAGAGTGGAAGGTAGAGAGAGAGAAAAAAATGATAGAAAAAGGGAGAAAAAAAAGAAATGAGAAAATGATTGAAGCAGAGAATGACAGGAAAGAAAGAGAAAGAGAGAGAGAAGTGACTCTTGGTGATGACGTATGACGTCATCGGGTGGGAAAAACCATGGTATAGAAAAAAAACCGTGGAGTATTTTTTAATTAATATTTTTTGAAAAACCGTGGTATAGCGTTTCGCGAAGTTTGAACCCGCGAAAATCGAGGGATCACTGTAGTTGTGTTGTCGGTGGTGTTGAAGAGTTTTACATCGTTGATGAAGAGGACACAGTTGCTTGTGATGTAATTGCAAAGGTCATTGATGTAGAGAATGAAGACCGTTGGTCCCAGTATAGAAGAAAGCTGGGTAAGGGGCAAAAAAAACCCTAATATTGTTGCAAATGTCTGAAATGTTTTGATCATTACAATTCAAAGCCTATACTGAAATTAAAATTTTAAGCAAAAAATCTGATGGATGGACAGCTGTATTTAAAGATATGCATTGATAAACCCACCCCCTCTCCCCTTAGCATCACAAACCTACCCAGGGTTGTTTTTGATTGGCTTTTCATTCATCAAGCAAAAGCTATATCTGGGGAAAGGGCAAAGGAAGGGTATATTTAAGTCCCTGTATCTCTTTTTATGTACAAATGGCATCTATTATTTCTAGAATTACACAGTGAGCTTGTGCACCATGATGTAATGACAAGTTAAATAAATGCTAACTAATCCTCTCTTCAAAAATGGAGCAACATTGCAGCATTAAAACATTATCCTATCCAGACTAATGCTGGCTTGTCATTTCATTAAGCAGAAAGTCCCTTCGGACTTTGCAAATAATGATTGCATCCTTTATCTAATATGTGGCTTATGATAAGTAACTGATTTAATTTATTCAAAACTAATTATTTGGAGCAAGAATTCTGAATAGCCCCTCTAAAGAAGGCAGGCAGGCCGTAGGCAGGCTTACGAGATCAAAAGTGGAAACAAAGAAAGCAATTAGTTGAGATGAGATTGTTTAAATCAAAGGTTTAGGGATACTGTTTCTCACACTGTACTGACAGTTTCATTGGACCATATATTATAAGTTCAATGTTTTCTCCTGAAACCTCTGAGAGCTGTACTTAAGAGACTGGCCTCAGGGAACTCAGTACATTTAGCAACTACAATTCCCAGGATTTTTGGCACGAAACAGAAAATGGATCTGTTACAATGACATCTTTACCAATGACAGGGAACAGAAGGTGGATCTGTTACACTGACATCTCCCTCCATCACCACTGACTCAAAGAATGATTCCCTTCTTTGTGTTTGTATTCGAGGGACTGGCTTAAAGATTGTTCCTTGGTAGGTTGTGAAAGCTTAGGCTTCAGGAAAACCTCTTGTCAGGGGGGTAAATGAATGAATATGTTCTTCCTCTGCTCACAGGTCTGCCATTAGCTTTGCTAACTCTCAGAGAAAATCCATGCCAGATTACAGATAATCATACCTTACGGCTCTGCCACATAGCAATTTCATTCTGAATATTAACAGAGTGGCATTTAACTAACTGTATGCAAATAGCAACCGTACAATTTTGATAACGGAAGCCATAACTGAGTGGTACCTTTGTGGAGACCACCCAAGCAATACACAAGAGCAGGGCCACTTTTTGAATGTACCATAATTTTACATCAAACGAAAGATGGAGAAATAGATTAAAGTACACACCCCATAGAGCCGATAATTTAATAATGAGCTTTGCAGAGGCTTGTGGCTTTAAAAAAAAATGGATTCGGTTAATGAGAGAATTTTCCGTAATTAGGGAGAACTGGAAATTTGAAAAAGATGCCATGGCTGTTCTTTTTCTTAAGTGTTGAGAGTTGTAAAAAATAAGATTTAAAATGTATTTCGAAAAATAATCAATAGAGATAAACGCACTAAAGTATGAGATCTACAGCATATTCTTATAAGAAATGGGAGACAGGATGGTGCACAGGAAGAATATGATAACGAGGAAATCTTCAATTGCCGGATGGCTGTTAAGCAATTAAGGCAGCCTTTCTTAGCCGAACTGTGTTCTTCTATGGTGGTCACCACAGAAATGATCAGATGGAATTTCATGAAAGTTAGGTAGCCCTTGAGTTACAACAGTTTGTTTAGTGACCTTTCAAAGTTACAATGGCACCGAAAAAAGGGACTTATGACTGTTTTTCACACTGATGACCATTACAGCATTCTCGTGGTCACGTAATCAAAATTCAGATGCTTGGGAATTGACTCATACTTAGGATGGGTTGCACTATCCAGGGGTCATGTCATCACCTTTTGCAACTTTCTGACAAGCAATATCAATTGGGAAGCCACATTCACCTAATAGACATGTGGCAACTTAACAACTGCAGTGGTTCACTTAACCACTGTTGTAAGAAAGGACATAAGACAGGGCAAAATTCACTTAGCAACTGTCTCATGTAGCAATATAAATTCTGAGCTGTGGTCATTAGTCAAGGGCTACCCGTATAAGAAAAAGAACCTGTCTTCCATTGAAGTTTGGTAGAAAGCAGCCCTTGAGACATGATAGCAGTGTTCCAATATCTCAGAGGTTGCCACAAAGAAGAAGGAGTCAACCTATTCTCCAAAGCACCTGAGGGTAGAACAAGAAGCAATGGGTGGAAGCTGAACAAGGAGAGAAGCAGCTTAGAACTAAGGAGAAATTTCCTGACAGAACAATTTATCAGTGGAACAGCTTACCTTCAGAAGTTTCACAACAGATGCTCCAACACTGGAAGTTTTTAAGAAGATGTTGGATAACTTCCAAGCTCCTTTCCAACTCTGTTGTTGTTGTTGTTGTCATGTTAATTGGTAGATGCCGGAGATAGGGCAGAAGAAAGGAAATTGTTCTCATTAGGACAATTAAATTGGACAATGCTGAAATTCACAAGCTTCTTTCCTTTAGAAATCAAATGTTCTTAAGAGTTACATAGAAACATAGAAGACTGACGGCAGAAAAAGACCTCATGGTCCATCTAGTCTGCCTTTATACTATTTGCTGTATTTTATCTTACAATGGATATATGTTTATCCCAGGCACGTTTAAATTCAGTTACTGTGGATTTACCAACCACGTCTGCTGGAAGTTTGTTCCAAGGATCTACTACTCTTTCAGTGAAATAATATTTTCTCACGTTGCTTTTGATCTTTCCCCCAACTAACTTCAGATTGTGTCCCCTTGTTCTTGTGTTCACTTTCCTATTAAAAACACTTCCCTCCTGAACTTTATTTAACCCTTTGACATATTTAAATGTTTTGATCATGTTCCCCCTTTTCCTTCTGTCCTCCAGACTACACAGATTGAGTTCATTAAGTCTTTCCTGATATGTTTTATGCTTAAGACCTTCCACCATTCTTGTAGCCCGTCTTTGGACCCGTTCAATTTTGTCAATATCTTTGTGTAGGTGAGTTGGGCTGGTCAGGATTATTTTAAGATGGAAAAGTCTGTAACTGCAACGCAGTAAGAAAAATGTGAAAGCTCACATTACAGTACTTTTGTATCTTTGATTATAGAAAAGAATTTGGTATAATATGTTGGAGAAGGTAGGTATGATTGCATTATCATTTACCTTGCAATAAATTGTCTCTATGGCAGGGTTATGTGTGTTAAAATGTAATCTACTATATTGACAATCCATTAATTTTGATTACTTAGTGGAAGCCACTATCCCTAACTCTTTGATTAAATCAGTAAAACGTGACTAATGGAAATACCTTCACACAGTAGAGCAGTGTTTCCCAACCTTGGTATCTTGAAGAGATCTGGACTTCAACTCCCAGAATTGGCTGGGGAATTCTGGGAGTTGAAGTCCAGATCTCTTCAAATTGCCAAGGTTGGGAAACACTGCAGTAGAGTACAAAAGGAAACTTCCCATATTGATCAAGGATGTCCTTGCCATTGTCAACCTATGCTATTTGAAAGTGCAAATCTGTATTTTCCATATATTAAAAACAGACACTTGCTTTGGCAACTGTTAGGAAAAAACTGCCTTTGAAAATTTCCTGACTGAACTAAAGACATTATTCAATGCCATTCAAGTTTGAAGCTGTGACCCAGAAAATAATTAGCATACTTGTTTTCACATTCTTTTTGAACCCAATCCCTTTCTGTCTGTCCCTCCCTCTTTCTTTTCCTTTCCTTCCTTCCTTCTTCTTTTTCTTCTGATAAATATGAGCATCTACATGTGATCTATCACCTCCATGCTATTTGTATAGTAGCATATCAACTCCAAGGTGTATCTTTTTGTCATATTTTTCCTTTTAGTTAATGTGTGGTTTGCCCATCCTTCATATCCATATATAGTAGACACCAGAAATGAAGACCGAAGTTACCAGCATGACATAAATGGTGTCATTTTTCAATCTTGCTCTATAACAAATACCTTTCAAGTAGGAAAGTTCTTGATATGCCATTCCAATCATACCTGACTCTGAGTGACATACATAGTTTCTCTTCCATAAATCAGGATTTAAAAAGGAGACAGAAGAAAACAACGTTATTATATAACAGAATAATTAAAATTGTCTATAAAATATCCAGAAATGAATCACATTCATTGAGAAATAAAGATGATCACGATATAATGTAGAATTATACATAGTAGAATTTGAATGTGGAATAAGATTTTAGTAGTTATTCAGTCACTAAGATGTCCAACTCTTTGTGATGCTATGATCCATAGCACAGCAGGCCCCTCTATCCTCCACTGTCACTGTTTTGTTTCAAGCTGTACCTCTGCAATTAACCATGTAATTAAACATCACAAGACTCCTATGGCTGAGTCAAACTGCTACCTACTCATCTTTGACCTTGGAGAATCTTTACCAGCATAATTTTTATCTGTTCTTTATTGCTCCTGTCCACAGTCACTGCTGGTCAGATATGAAGCAATGCCTAAGAGTTTGCACAACTTAAGGTTTATTTTTTTGCTGTGGGGATACATGACACAAACCCAAGAATAGCTAACAATAACTTAAATCTGTCTCAGCTGGGGAGACAATCAAGGCAATTTCATTGAGAAGAAACATATTGCATAGAGTATGTTTGTGCCATGACAGGGTGTAAGCAGGGAAATGTCCTAGGAACGGTATGAAGAAAACCACTTATATTTACAGCCAATATGGAGGTATACAAAATCTTCTTTTTCTATTCTCTGTTCTTAAGGTAGTATTCTTTCTCATCAATGAAAAAGGTTGTGCAGCAACTATTAATGGTGGTTAAGGTGTTGGAGTAGGCGAGATGAGCTCCTAGTTCAGGTTAGATATTTAGATATTTATTAGATTTGTATGCCGCACCTCTCCGTAGACTCGGGGCGGCTCACAACAGTGATAAAAAACAATACATGGTAACAAATCTAATATTTAAAATCTAAAAATAACAATTTTACATTAAAAAGTCTAAAAAACAGATGTAAAGAACTGCCATGCTCACTTATATTGGGTGAAAAAGTAGAATATTGAAGATTTATTTCAGCTGAAATTTGCAAACCAAGATTACTTAAGTGGGAAACTGGATACGGCACTTGCTCCTCTGCCCCATTCTTTTTTATTTTCAATTCAGACCAAACATGCACAAGATCCATTCCTTTTGCTTCTTCAAATAGTTATAATTAAACCACTAAAACTGCCAGCCTTGAAATTTAATAGATCATGGAACATATATCCAAATTTAAAAACAATAAAATGCTTAGAAACACCTTCCTTATTTATAGTGGCTAAAATGTATCTCCTGTTTTTCTATTTTCATACCTTAAATTTTTCCACAGCTTATAATTAACATGGAAATTCACTAATTTGGGGCACATCATTCTTTTGTCTTGTGGAAAGAATGGAAGCGACTAGAGATTTGAATCACAATCTCATACTGGAACCAGGGCAAAAGCAAGCGATACCAACCCAGGGTTTTTAATCCAGTACCTACATGAAGAATATGAAACTTTGGTAAAACCTGGGCTGAAGGAACAGTTTAGGATTCCCACTCATCAGTCAGAAATCCTGACCCAAGCTGGGGCACCATATGCTTACAATTAAGTCGATAAAATCAGCAACTGGAACAGCCTGGCATGCAATTTACATATAGTCTAGTTCAGCTCTTAGATGTGCATCAAAGTGCTTCAATTCACATAATTGTGGCTCCCTAATATTCCATTGTTTTTCTCAGAGTGACTGACTCATTCTATTACTATGGGATGAAGATGTGTCTTTTATTTATTTCTTTTTGCACTTTGGCCTTTTACTTTCTCAATCCTTCCGGTCTGTTCCTTTGTAAAAGAAGATGACTCCCAGGCATTAAACTCTTGCCTGCAAACTGGTAAGCTTATTGTTTCTTTCATGGATGGACAGAACAGCAGCATATAAATGAAAATAAGAATGATAAATGTTAAATTATTATTAACAAGACTTTAAAAAGCAACAACAAAGTGCTGTGGAAGAACTTTTTAAAAAGAGCAAAATATATTCACTAGCTTGCAAATGAACCAAACAATTTTGAGGGACTGAAGGGGAAAAAAAATACCTAAGTAGAACTGAATGTGCTTTATTACTGCATATATTCATGGAAGGATGCCCTCATGCCTGGCCCTCACTGCCTCCCACAATAACAATCATATACTTTTTCTCCCATTTATACCATGTGCTGATGGCATCACATGTTCTGTTTCTTCTGCTATATCTATATGGACAGGACATGTTTAATAGTTGCCACTGCCTTAACATCTGTTGTCATTTAGCTGCCAACTAGTTAACATCTGTTCCTCTGGCTGCTGACATGTCATCCACCCACACCACTTTGCTTTCCACTGTTGATATTTTAAGTCTGATATTTAAGCCAGAGCACTATGTGCAATTTTCCTGTGTGGTTTATTAGCCCACGAATCCAAGAGTGAGTCAGAAACCATTTTCCCTCAAGTACCACTGCTCTGGTCACCATCCAGTTCCAGTCTCTCCTTTGATAATTTCAAGGCGGAAGTGAAAGGAATTTCTTTAATCCATCAAAGAATACTTTCTAAACTATATTTTCTTTCATACAACTAAAAGGCAAATGGTGATGTTAGATTATTTCACCCATTAATTTAGCAGAAAGATAGGCAGCTATGATTTGGCATGCAGGTCTAATCGAGATATGTTATACTGCAAACTATATGATATAATTTTGAAAATTTTAATATGGAGAAAGAGAGCCCAATAGAAAAATATAGCCAGGGTGGTGCAGTGATTTAGAGTGCAGCACTGCAGGCTACTTCAGCTAACTGCTAGCTGTAGTTCAGCAGTTCAAATCTCACCACCAGTTCAAGGTTGACTCAGCTTTCCGTCCTTCCGAGGTGGGTAAAATGAGGACCCAGATGGTTGGGGTCAATATGCTGATCCTGTAAACCATTTAGAGTGGGCTGGAAAGCACTGTGAAGCGGTATATAAGTCTAAATGCTATTGCTAATAATTTAGACAGGAAATTATTGTATTCTAAATTATCCTGTTAGAAAAAAGCCACATGGAATTCTGAATTTTTTTGTTGTCGGTAAATGTAATTAAACTTGTAGCCTCAAATTGTGGTTCCTAATTGGTTTCTTCAAATGTTTTGAACCTGTGAACATGTCATCAATTACCTGATTGGCGATTTATGAAGCTGTATTCCAACTGAATGGAATAGTATATATTAGACAAGCTGAACAACTATTTAAAGAATATATTCACTTTGTATAAGAATAAGTGAGTAGATGAATATGATACAAAGAAATGGTTGATAATTATTTTCATCATTATTTCTAATGATGATTGATTAGGTGACATATGAAGTCAATATCTGCTCTTAGTAACCAGAATTATACAGGTTGCCCATTATGATTTTGTCCCTCACCTGGTCTTTTAGGTCTTTCAGGTATGTTCATTGCCATTGTAACTATGTCCATCCACTGTGTTGTTGGTCATCTTTTACTTTCTTTTCCTTCCATCTTCCCCAGCATTAGAGCCTTTTACAGAAAGTTAAATCTTTGCTTAATGTATCCAAACAGGATAATTTGAGTTGTTTAGGCCTCAAGTAAGAACTCAGGCCTGATTTGTTTGGTGAAACATTTATTCCACCTCCTCCAATGTTCAAAAGCATCAGTACTTTTCCTATCCAGCTCTTTCAAAGTTTACATTGTTTCCATGAAGTTATTTTTTTCTCTCTTTCATAATCTTTAAAAAAACCTTTAATTTCAGGACCATGGACTAAGAAATCTGAATGATTGATCTCAGTGGTGATTGCAATACGGTAATACAAACATTAGAGTAAAATAATATCAGCAGCCCTCATTAAGAAAAATATTTGGTTTTCTCCAGAAAATAAAACACTGCTATGAGCAGCTGAATATCCACTTTCTATTAATACACTACATTTAAATTCCAGGATGGAAACATCTTTCCAGGGAAATAGTAATAATAATAATAATAATCTCCAACCTGTAATTCTTCAAGTGTGTGAACATTTCCCATTTTCTAGAGTCATAGTTAATCACATCAGCTTCAGGTCAAATTATTAGGTTAGAAGAATGTAAGGAATGCTGAAGGAAATAAATCCTGTAAACCACTGGAAGTAATTTTATCATATATAGCATCTACCAAGAAGTGGTATTATTTGCAAAAATTAACTTCTTTAAAACCTGACAAATTAACTTCAGGCATATCATAATACCCATGTCTAATTATTATGTCTATCTTTCAACAAGCTCAGAATACATATTAGGAATTATCTTCAGAACAATTTTGTGAGATAAATTGGATTAAGTAATGGTGCAAGAATAATTAAGCATTTAAATAAGTCTTCCTGGATCAGTCTGGATTTAATTTCCTTGACAGATTTATTAACACTTGCCTAATGCTGTCTTATAGCACTTTTTAAGGATATCGGCATTTGAAATTTTAATATTAATTACATAAGAAGAAAGTGATCAAGTGTTGGTATGAAAGAGAATGAGAGAGCGGGAGAGAATAAAGGAAGGAAGGAAGGAAGGAAGGAAGAAGAAGATGAAAAGGGTGTTAGACAATACCATAATATGCTTCAACAGAGTTGTACTGCTTTGCATCACAGCCTTTTCCCATTAAACAGCCCTATGGAAAAAGCCCCGATGAGCTTTTATATAAATGCTAATACTAGCATCTTACCACTAATAATACCAATACATATAATTCATCTGATACTGAAGATGATGGGTAATAGAAGTGAATTAGACACGCCCCCTTACAGACCTCTTAGGAATGGGGTTCAGCATTTCATCAGGTAAACCGGTCTGAACAGGAGGAACCCCTATCTGGTTCAGCTGTATTTTATTTAGGGACCATTTAATAAGTGATAGATTGAAGTGACCAATAAAGGTGAGAGGGTATGTGCCAGAGGCTGCCCACATTAGGATTGAAGTTAAATTATTCACATGTTTGATGCCATAGTCAGAATCTGTAACATAGTAAGAAGCGGAATTTGGTATTTAAAGATTTATTTATTAGATTTGTATGCCACCCCTCTCCGATAACTCACAGACAATGGTCTCTCAGTGAGTTTGTGTGTAACATAGATATTTTTTAGATTTAGGGACTTTTTATAGAAGATAGCATTCACAATCAGATTGGTAAACATGGCAACTACTTCTGCTTCAACCACAACAACACAAGAGCACACAACAGATTTAAACTTAATATTAACCACTCCAAACTTGACTGTAAAAAATATGACTTCAGTAGCCGAGTTGTCGAAGCGTGGAACTCATTACCAGACACCATAGTGTCATCCCCAAACCACCAACAATTTACCCTTAGAATATCTACGGTTGGCCTATCCAGATTCCTAAGAGGTCAGTAAGGGGTGTGTACAAGTGCACTAGAGTGCCTTCCATCCCCTGTCCTATTGCTCTCCTATAACTCCTATACCTTTCTTCTATTCCTATATCTCTTCTATTCTTTGACTGATATGTTCTATTACTATATCTTCTTTTCTATTATCTCTTAAATATATTTTACTATGAGTATCTCCTCTATAACCTTCATCATGTATTTAGTATGTGTATATAGATATATACCCACTCAAACCCTCATTGTGTATTGGACAAAATTAATAAAGAAATAAAGAAATAAAATGATAGACTCATTCTATCATGGAGGGATGCATTCTGCCACGTTTTGCAGACACATATAATGTCAAATATAGCTGCATTGAATAGGAGGAGAAATTCAGGCATTTTAGTTACAAGGTTTCTTGCATTAAGTAGCTTTCATTTAAGATCAGTAGTAGTGGTAAATACCAAGGTAGGTAGGTGCATTCTTGCCTAGTTTTGGATGACTTGGATGTTAGTTTGTATGGTAGTCAATGTATAAGCAATCTCACCATTGTGAGGAAGGTGGAACTATGGATTTTTTTTAAAAAAAATGATTGAGTTTTTAACTTTAAAAACATATACATTCATATTCTTCCTTTCTGTGACATCAACAATTATTTGTATATATTAAATATATTTCTACAACTTCTTTACATTATAAATGATATTTACATTTATATAAATATTTAATTATTTTTTCTCATTTGTGTACAGTTTATCCTACACTGTATAGTATTCTTTTTCTTCACGATCTTGTAATTCCATCGTCAATTTCAACATTTCTGCACATTCCTTTTTTTAAAAAATCATATTTTCTGGGGGACAACTCTCCAATTTCCATGACTCTGCAAAAACTATTCTAGCAGCCGTCAAGATGTGCATTATTAAATATTGATTCTCTTTTGTCCATTGGCTTCTAATAATCCCTAATAAATATATCTAAGATTTAAATTCAAGTTGTATGTTTGTGATTTCTTGAATCCATGATCGTATCCTATTCCAGTATCTTATTGCTCTGGGCATGACCACCACATCTGGTAATATGTACCATTTTCATCTTTATATTTCCAGAATCTTGGGTTAAGATTAGAATATATTTTAGATAGCCTACCTGGGGCCAGATGCCAGTGGTAATGCATTTTATATAGATTCTCCTTATAAGATGCTGACATGGTTAGTTTGTAATTTCTCATCCAGAGTTTTTCCCAATCATCTAATTGAATAGTATATCCAACATTTTTGGCCCATGCTATCATATTATTCTATATGATCTCTTCCTCCCTATCATATTGTAATAAATAATTGTACATTTTGGATATGAATTTGTTATCTGTTCCTAGTAAAATTTTATCTATTATTTTCTGTTTTTTGTCTATGCTGAATTCTTCTTTAATGAAGGATTCAGTATTTCCAAAAGAGTAAGACAAGGATGTCTGATGTCACCCCTAATCTTCATACTATCTATTGAACTATAATTGAACCAAATCAACAACAAAAAAGTAAGTGTACTGGGATAAAAAAAGAATATAAAACCTAGGCATTCACCGATGACCTGGAAGACTCACTAGAATCTGGTATACTCACTAGAATCGGGTATACAATTATTGAATGAAATAGAAAAATTGGAGGAGTAGCAGGACTTAAATTCAACACAGATAGAATGAAAATACTAACCAAAAACCTAACTAAAAATAGGCAAAAGAATTAACAGAGAAAACTGGATTACAGATAACTTTTTTAAAAAATACCTAGGAATTTGGCTTACAGCAAGACACTCATCACGTAAGAAAAATAACTACACTATGCTATTTCAAAAAACAAAACGGGATTTAGAAAGATGGAGTAAAATTCAATTATCATTAATTGCAAAAATAGCATCAAGAAAGGTGAATATATTACCAAGATGGCTGTACTTATTTCAAATAGTACTTATAAAATTGGATATATTTTTTTGAGAATTAAACAAAATAATAACCAAATTTATCTGGGGAGGAGAAAAGCAAAGAATAAAACTCAAACTTCTGCAAGGTAGTCGTATTAGGGGTGGCTTCGGACTTCCAGGCTTGGAACTTTACCATCAATCAGCAATACTATTTTGGATAACAGAGTGGCTAATTTTAAAAAATGGAAGAATATTAACACTAGAGGGGCATAACTTACAAGAAGGCTGGCACATCCAGCTATGGGGGGAACAAATACCAAACATTCAGATTTTCAAAGTCACTCAATGAGAGCAATATTACTACAGATTTGGGGGGAAATTAGGGTTAAACATTATATGAAGTTATCCACAATGGAGGCCATGATTTATCCAAATGTACAATAGAAGATTAAAAAGAGAATTTATGAAGAATTATTGGATAAACATGGTAACTTAAAAGGCCGAACAAGAATTATCTGGGAAAGGAATCAATATTGATTGGTGGCCATACCTACAAATTCAAAATAGATATAAAAGGTGGGACTATGTTGGTGTAAATTTTATACAACAGCAACAATAATGCTGAGAGAGACCAATAGATAACAATGATCTGGAGTTAGCTAGGCAGTCTTTTGCAAGATATTGCCTGGGAATTAGATGTTGCTGAGCTCTAGGCTGCCATCAGGGCAGACAATGGTGCTGATGCTATTCTAAAATGGAAAATATACTACCTCTTTTTCTGTTCCCAGGAAATTCAAAAACATGAAATACAGTACATGGAAATTGCAAAGCCCAATGTTTTGGATTTATGACAGAAGAGGAAAATGTTCGGCACTGAAAATACCTCTTTTCCTATTCAGTTTTATTTCAGAACTATAAGTATGGTTAAGCAAGTTGTTTTGAAAAGCATTTAATTCCTTAAGTAAATGCTGCACCATTTACTTGTGGACTGAAGATAAACTTAGAAACAATATCAAAAATGATGTATTATTGGGCAGTGGAAATGTATAAAAATCTGGCTTCTTAACTTTATTGCTTATCATTATTTTAGCGTCTTTGGCCAGAAAACCTTACTCCCACCCTACTTATTTTAAAAGAGTTAGATAAGAAAAAAAAAGTAAGACTCTATAAAGTGGATTTTGTTCCAAGAAAGTTCAACAGTGGCCAATAACCACTTTGACAATTTTGTAACTTTAGTAGCTTGAATGCCATAATAAGAAGAGTGAATGATTAAAAACACAAAGTTATTGCTACATTCTCTCCCGAAAGAATTATTAGTAAAGGCAGGAAATGTTCTGGCTAAATGCAAACAGATTTCTATTAAAGTGTGCCAGAAAGATGTCATTAGTTAGTGGTTGCAAACTACCTAAAAAGTGTCCTTGATGCCCTGCTATAGCAAGAATCAAGATGGCTGCTGTCTTAAGGGAAAATGATTTCTCTCTACTCTATTTGAAAAACCTGCACAATTGCAACAATTATACCTGGTAATGTTCAGGGCCCTAAGGAGATCTTTTTCATTTGTTCCCTTCTACTCTGCACCACTCATCTGCTATGGCTTCTGTTCAAAAGATAGACAGACAGACGACATACAAAAAAGATCACGCAGATGGTGCCCAAGGCATCAATTTCACTACTTCACTACTTATGTGTCCGCGAGAGTTACTTTCTAATTTCAGCTAGCAAACACCTATAGCATTAGCATTGCATTTAGATTTATATACTGCTTCACAGTGCTTTGCAGCCCTCTCTAAGCAGTTTACAGAGAGTAAACATACTGCTCCCAACAATCTGGGTCTTCATTTTACCAACCTTAGAAGGATGGAAGGCTGAGTCAACCTTGAGCCTACTGAGATTCGATCTGCCAAACTTCTGGCAGCCGGTATTCAGCAGAAGTAGCTTGCAGTACTGCACTCTAACCACTGCGCCACCGAGGCTCTCACTTGTAAATTAGATTAATTTTTAAGATATAATTATTCAGAAAGGCCCCTTTTATACAGCAAGTTAAACATGGATAAATCAAGTTGCAATTCATGAGAAGCATTACACTGCAAATTTTCAAACCAAACTTCATGCTTCACTTTTTGATGAGATGGATAGGCTTCAATTGAAAAATTACCTTCCAGTTTGATGAGATGTCATGAAGTGTAAGTGTAATAAAGTGATGTAATGAAATGAAATGATGTAATGAATGAAGATATTGAGTACATCATCTCAATTTAGTATTATATTCTTTTGGAAAGTCTGATCCACTTTGTAAGTTGCGGAGAGAACTACCACTTTAATTAATTCTTATTAATATGCAACAGGAATGAATTAGTAGTACCAAAAATAAAAAATAAAAAGTAAGTACATTTGTATAGGAATTGCCACTTTTTGGTTAGTGAAAACAAGTGGTACTTTAACAGAACATTGTAGCTTGAGAGTATGAAGTAGGAACTCCATGTAACATTACTATGACACAGATCTTAAGCCCAGCCGTGCACTTAATAGCAGCAAAAGTGGATATGCTCCTTCACAATATAACAGATGTACATGAGTAGAAGACCGCACGATCCAATAAGCTATGCTTTCATCAAATCTTTTCAAGATGAGGCTTTATAATGTGGACTTGTGGTGCATTCAAACCAGTGATGGGCTCCTACGGGAACGGTCAGGAACGCAGTTCCAGTAGCAAAATTTGGAGCTCCACCCCAGAGCACCCAATTTGCACGGAAAGATGTTGAAACAAAATGCATAAGCCACACCCACAGTGTAGTAGTAAAAATTTTGGAAGCCCATCACTGTTTCAAACATTTTTCCAGAGGCTCATAGAGTCACATTCTGATAACCTGCCTATTGTTTCTGTTTAATTTTTCTGTCCACCTTCTTCCAAGGCAAGATCTATCCAGGCAGAAAACATGGAATAGGCCTGTACAACCTTTGGATTATTTAATGCTAAGAACATCTCCAAACTGTGCAGATGGTATTGGGCACAGCAGGGTGAAAATGTGATTCCGTTGCATCAGCTAAGAAATACATAGTGCTCCCTTTGTCTTTCTCCAAGTAGGAAACAGAAATGTTGAAACTGGACCAAATGGTTATATTGACATTGGTGGTGTAACCGGTAGCTGGGGGATATGGATTGCAGGAATTCCAGTTCCTAAAGCATTAAAGGAATTTGGAAGTTTACTAGTGCGGTCTGTCTTCAAAAATCAGGCATCCCATATGCAATGCTTGCTGGGTTCCCCTGAGAATCTGCACTTTTATTTATCTGAAATAACACAGTTCCCTCAATCATAGACTCCTAAACGGGATGGGGACACTGTAACCACCTGACCAGAGGTATAACTTCTGGACCACAGATGTTAAGGCAGTAATTTTCTTAATCAGTGGACGTTCACATACATTTTGTGCTTGTGTAAGGATGCAACAAGAAATATAGTTCCAAACTGGTGAACAAGTCTAGAAGATTTAAAAATGCTCTCAGTCATATATAATAAATCTTCACTAAAAAGCAAAATGAAAATCTTTCTATAGAATGAACAGTACTATTCTCTTTCACGTCTGTCATTCGTATGTCATTCATACGCAATGATTAGATCAGACTCCCACAAGATCAGATTTCAGTTTATAATTATTTCCAGTCTGATTGATCTATTTCTGGTTCTGCCCCAATTCATTTGAAATTGGAACAAATCTGGATTTTCATTTTGGATCACTATGTCTCTGCAGAGGAGGTGGGAGAGATGGTTGTCTTTTAGTGATTATTCATTCAGCAACCAATTCCAATTTCAATGATACTGAATGGATGTACTTGGTCCTTAAATGTACATCAGTCACAAGCCCTGTAGTCATGTGATCATGGTCCAGGTGATTGATGCCTAGTATGCAATTATGATGTTGCAGCATCCTGCAGTCACATGATCACCATTTGCTTGCTTCCTGAAACCTGGGAAGTCAGCAGGAAGTTGTAAATAGTGACCACCTTAATGATGGTGTGGGATTTGGCAAACAGAAATATAAATGCAAGATACTCTTCCTTCCTTCCTTCCTTCCTTCCTTCCTTCCTTCCTCCTTCCTTCCTTCCTTCCTCCCTCCTTCCTTCCTTCCTCCTTCCTTCCTTCCTTCCTCCTTCCTTCCTTCCTCCTTCCTTCCTTCCTCCCTCCCTCCTTCCTTCCTTCCTTCTTTCCTTCCTCCTTCCTTCCTTCCTTCCTCCTTCCTTCCTCCTTCCTTCCTTCCTTCCTCCTTCCTTCCTTCCTTCCTTCCTTCCTTCTTGTAGTTCCTTCATGACTTGTGATACTTCTTGAGGTGAGACATTGATTAGATTACTTTCTTTGCCTTCTCTGTTGGTTAGATGACAGAAGTACTCATTGACTTGGTCTAGTGGTTCAACACTCAACTTCTCACAATGTGTAAATCTAGTTTTTATATTCAGTTCCCTGACTGAAAGATGCTGTCTCAGTTGTTAATCCAAATTAACACTTTCTATCTACACACATATAGCTGGTTTTCCACTGAAAATCATTCAGTTAGATATGAACAGTAGTGTTGGGCGAACCGAACTCACACAATTCAGGTTCGTACCGAATTTCATGCCGTTCGTGACACCGAACCCGAACCCGAAATTTTTTGAAACTTTGGGCAAAGTTTGGGTTCAGCGTTCGCTCAAACACCGTGAAATGCCGCTTCCCGGGAGGAGAGTGGGGAATCCCATTGTGCCATTCCCCTCCTCCTTTTGCTTGCCGCGCTGCAAGCAAAAGGAGCTGGGAAACCCCACGATGGAATTCCGGGGGCAGAGCTTTGGCGTCACATATACTTCTTCCTGACCTCCCTTTATTTGCTTGGAAGAGAGGGCAGAAGCATCACTGGTTCTATAGTATAATGGTTAGCACTCTGGACTTTGAATCTAGTGATCTGGGTTCAAATATTGGTGGAACCTCCTTTTTTAAAAAAAATTTAAATTTTTATTTATTTATTTATTATTATTATTATCATCATCATCATCATCATCATCATCATCATCATCATGCTTCTTTATATAATAAAAGGGGTTTGAATCCTTTTAATGCTATCTTAGTAGGAAAAAAAGAAAGCATTAAAAGGACCCTCCAGCTCTTTGGGGGCAAAAGGGAACCTTCCCGATGTGCCCATGGAAATAATTAATAAATGATGATGATGATGATGATGATAATAATAATAATAATAATAATAATAATAATAATAAAGGGCACTGTTTTATGTTGTACGATGTGCAGTCTGTGTGTGTAACATTTAAAAAACCAATAAAAATATATTTAAATAATAATAAATAATAAATAATAAATAATAAATAATAAATAATAAATAATAAATAATAAATAATAAATAATAAATAATAAATAATAAATAATAAATAATAAATAATAAATAATAAATAATAAATAATAAATAATAAATAATAAATAATAAATAATAAATAATAAATAATAAATAATAAATAATAAATAATAAATAATAAATAATAAATAATAAATAATAAATAATAAATAATAAATAATAAATAATAAATAATAAATAATAAATAATAAATAATAAATAATAAATAATAAATAATAAATAATAAATAATAAATAATAAATAATAAATAATAAATAATAAATAATAAATAATAAATAATAAATAATAAATAATAAATAATAAATAATAAATAATAAATAATAAATAATAAATAATAAATAATAAATAATAAATAATAAATAATAAATAATAAATAATAAATAATAAATAATAAATAATAAATAATAAATAATAAATAATAAATAATAAAATGGAGGTTCCACTGAGATTTGAACCCCGATCGCTGGATTTAAAGTCCAGAGTGCTAGCCATTACACTATAGAACTAGCAACACTTTTGCCATATCTTCCAAGCAAGTAAAGGGCCTCCTGGGGGTGGGTAAAGCTATTTTCACCCTCCCCAGGCATTGAATTATGGGTGTGGGCACTCATGCATGCACATATGCACGCTCTTTCGGCACCTTAGGAAAAAAAGGCTCGCCATCACTGGCCTAGTGTAAGAATATGCCACCATTATATTAATGACTGTATGCTTAAGTTTCAAAGATCAATCATCATGGATTAATCTTGGGCACAATTTTTTTTGTACATGAACAAAAAAAAAAGTGCCACTTCTCTTTGGCTCCTGATATAGAATAACGTTTTATTTATGCAGGTGCAAAAAGGTATGATATATATGCTGACTTACATAAATGCAAGTCTTTAACTTGGAAATCATACAGAAATGTCCCTGTTTTTTTAAGAAGCCTGCAAGGTCTGGTCATGAAGGTCAACATGTGGAATTGATTTAAAACATTATTCAAATGAGTCTGCAATGCCACTCATTTCTTACTTTCTCCCAGTTGCATAGTAGAGGATTACTGACACATTGCATCAGACATTTTTGGGTTCAGCCCCCACTGAAACAGAAACTATCACAGAAGACTACATTCTTCAAAACTTTTTTCCCCAACATGGTTCCTCTAGATCAGTGTTTCCCAACCTTGGCAACTTGGAGATATTTGGACTTCAACTTCCAGAATTCCCCAGCCAGCATTCACTGGCTGGGGGATTCTGGGAGTTGAAGTCCAAATATCTCCAAGTTGCCAAGGTTGGGAAACACTGCTCTAGATAAGTCACAACTCCCCGAATTACTATTTAAAAGGTATCAAGTGTGAAGAACTACAGCTAAGTCAATGAACATTGCCTTCCTTTTTTCTATGTAGATGGTAGCTTTTGCTTTTCTATAAAGTTTCTTTAACTGCATAATACGTCTTGAATCATAATTGAATACAGTAGTGTGACATTTTTTTAAAAAAATGCCTTAAAGCTTTAGCCTACAAAATACTTCTACAGGGTGGTTGGGTTGCTTTGTCCTAATTTGAAGCATCCAGGTTAAATATTAATAAGGTTATGCACAACCAGCTATGTGGATTGAGAACACTCAACTTTCAACATATAGATAGAAACTACCAGTAGTGAGTTTCTACCCATTTGTCCCGGTTCTGTCACAGTGCAATTTTGACAACCCAGAAGAGCGATTTTGACTGTAACCCGTTTGTGTTAACCCTGTCAGCTCTAGCCGAATAAACAACTGCTAATTTCACCAGTTAACTCTCCGAGTATTTTTCGCAAACCTAGAAAGTTTGAAAGTTAGCAACACAATGCATATGTACATTTGTTTGGATTTGAAAACAAATTTGACTTACCAGCAGCGCCTTGGAACATAATGTGTTCCTAAGCAGAGCACTGTCACTACCTTTTTCACTTTTAGGAAGCAAAATCTTTCTAATGTAACAGTACTTTCGAAACATTTTTTTCAAATGCTCAAATTGTGTAGAGATGCATTCTTGTAAATAGTTACCTTTTACTTCTAGTACCTGCCAATTCTCAGGTTTCCTCATTGACAGAAAAGTTTGAAGTGGTATTCTGTCCATAGCTTGCTCACAAATTCTAAAGAATTTAAGCTAGCAAGTGTAGGTAGTAGATGATCGTCTGTGTTCCTAGTCTTGGAAATCACAGAGCAGAAAGATTCAGGCATTATGCCCTTATTTTTCCACCACAGTCACACACATCTCTATATGTGAACTTACACTAAGGAGTCCTGAAGTTACTCCAAGTGTTACATTTGAGAGCCAAAATGACCTTCTCCAGACGCATTTCTGATCATAAATTACTGTGTGACTGCATTCATTGTTAGTATAATAATTAAAGTCAACAAGACTTTTCCAGAGATTAATTTCATGCTTAAATATATCCATATTATAAATACAGATCCAATAATATAGAGTCCAAATGTAATTATGGGAATGTGTAATACAATAGCTTCATTTTCTATTGAGAGAAATGTGAAGTAGTTTTACCTGACTAAACAGTGCTTCTTAGGCTATCTAGCAAAGAAAATATAGAGTCTTTGTCAGTTGAAAAACTGGTAGAATAGTGATATGATTTTAAAAACTGAGGTATTTCTTAATTTGAGCCTCCAAGGAGATGGGCATTTACAAAAATGTATATGGCACTGAAAAAATATTAAATGGAAAAAGAAATCTGTTGATTTATAAATTAATTTAAATCACTATATTAAAAATAAAGTAAAGGAGATCTAAATAAAATGCATAAATGTTATATGGTCACAGTGCAATCCTCTTCCTTGATTGTGTCATCAATGAATCAGGGTTGATTCTTAGTGGCCAAATAGACAGATATTTTTCATGGCGATCTTTCAAGTCCACACAAAGAACTACTGAATCCATACATCTTGTTGCTGGTCAATGGTGGTTATATTCTATTTTCCCCAGCCTTAGAACTAAGAGAAGAGAACTAAGTTTTCACATATGTCCAAAATAGGATAATTTGACCCTGCTCATCAGTATCTTAAATGAGAACTCTGTATCAATTTACTCAATGGTCCTTTTTTGTTTGTTTGTTTTCTTGGTCGTCCATGGTGTTCTCAGAAGTATTTATAATAATAATAAATTTATTGTCATTGTCAAAACAACGAATTGCCATTGGCAACGAAAGTCGTGTGACACCCAGAGACCAGTCCCACCATACATAAAATTAGAATAGGTAAATTTAAAAATAGAATAAAAAATAGAATAAAAAATAGAATAAAATGTCCCACCCACTACAAATTCCCCACCCTAAACCACTCAACCATCTACATGACTCCAACACCAAAGATGATAACTGTCAATATTCTTCCTATCCTGCTTCTTCAAAATACAACTTTCAGCACAACTCTCATAGATGTCACAAGAAATACCATGGCTTGCACTATTCTGATCTTTCTAGGCATTGACAAAGATATCCAAAGATGTTGTCCAAGACTTTCGTGGCTGCACTGGACTGTGAAGTGCCAGTCTTGGATGTATTTCTTGACTGTTTGTTCCTTTTCTGTTGATGGTTGATCCTAAAGGAAAGAATATATAGTATCTACTATTTCAGTATCTTCACAGTTTGTTGTTAGTGACATTCCTTCCATCTTTGTTTGATCTTCCCTGATTGTCAATTGGCCTCTTTTCACAGAACAGTTTGAGAATGGAAACACAGGACATTTTTATGTCTTTCTTTGATTTTCCATTTCTGTTTTCCTCTTGTCTCTTCTAATGATTCTCTGAAATTCTTCTTTCCTAAGATTATTGCTCTTCTTGAATTTGGCTTATCTTTGTGTTCTTAAGCAATTTTCATAGTTTGCTGACATCCAGTTTGCTTTCTTCTTTTGCAATCTCTTTTCATATCCATCCTTAACAACCTGTATAAGTTCATGCCAGTTATTCTGGTTCTCTACCAACAAGGTTCAAGGTTCAAAGTGATTCTCCTTGGAAAAAGGTTCCTGCTGTTAAAAATTAGTTGGCTTTTCTCTTCTCTAACTTGGAGCTTGCACACGAATAGTTCATAATCTGCACCACAATTAGGATTTGCCTTTGATGCTAAAACTGAGCTCTTCCTTTTAGGAATAATACAATAATTCACTGAGCCGGGGTGGCACAGTGATTAGAGTGCAGCACTGCAGCCTACTTCAGCTAACTGCTAGCTGTAGTTCTGCAGTTCAAATCTCACCACCGGTTCAAGGTTGACTCAGCCTTCCATCCTTCTGAGGTTGGTAAAATGAGGACCCAGATTGTTGGGGACAATATGCTGATTCTGTAAACTGCTTAGAGAGTGCTGTAAAAGCACTATGAAGCGGTATATACGTCTAAATGCTACAATCAATCTGATTTCTATATATTCCATAGGGTGATGTCCATGTATAGAATGTGATTTTGATTGTTAAGGATAGTGTTAGCTATAACAAATTCATTGGCACTGGTAGAAATTGATAAGTTGCTCTCCTGTTTTATTTTAGTTTCATAAATCATACAATACAACTACATTTTTTGAATGTTTCCAACTTTGTCATTTTGTTACCAATCACAACAGTTTTTAACAATGTTGAGTTTTCCAGAGTTTGTGCTTCTTACATTCCATGTCCCCTTTGTAATTATTTGCAACTTCAGATTTTCTTTTCCTATATGGCAACCTTAGCAAATAGACATCCTAAATGCTTTAATATAGCCAAGTTCTAAAACCATGAGTACTTTGAAAAATCTTCTGCCTCTCTTCTCTCTCTAGTAGTATGTTGAGTGCTGAATCTTCTGGAATTACATTACCAACCACTTTATATTTTTGTCCATGTGGTTTTCTTGTTTTACCTATGCCTTTTTTGTGCAACATGAATTAATGCTTTTGCCATTGTCACTAAAGTGATCATTTGTCTCTGGCATCTTCCTATATTGCTGCTGTCCAATATAGATAGCTGCTTGCTTTAGTTGATTGGCTGTTATGTCTTTCATGCTTTGGTTAACCCTGCTGGGAATATATACTCATGGCTTATACTCCTGAATTTTTTTGGCTGATCTCTCCTAAAGCTATCTTCCACCGTGATGAGGCAGCAGAATAAACTTGAGTGGAAAAGGCCATTGTTATAGAAACACTTTTAAATTTTTAATGCATTCATTCATCTCATGCTTATTCAATCATTGAAATTAATAAAAATGAAAAAAGAAAGGCATTGTTCATTTCATGAAAATTAAGGGATTTCCTCGAATTTTCCTGGAATTGAAATATCAACAACACAACTCGATGAAAGTTTATTTAAAAATATGTCATTTAGAACAGGGGTCTCCAACCGCCGGTCCGCGGACCAGGACCGGGCCGTTGGGGTTTTTCAGCCGGTCCGCGGCGCCAGGGCCCCCTCGGCCTTTCCGCGCTGCCCACCGCCCGCCCGATTTGCCCCCTCTGCTCCTCTGCCACCTCCTGCCTTTCACCGCAGCTCCTCCCGCACCCGGAAGGCACGCCCTGCCCGCCTCACATTTGCCGAGAGCACTTTCGCCCCGGGCTCTCAGCAAGGGGGTTTGCAGGAGAGGCGGGGCCGGCGGAAGGTGATATTCAATGTCGGGGGCGCACGGGCGGTTGCGCGCGCTCCCTATCTCCCTGCTAGCCCACTCAGAATATTCAAAATAAGAAAAACCTTCGCCGGCGAAGGCTTTTCTTATTTTGAATACGTATTCCGAGTGGGCTAGCAGGGAGATAGGGAGCGCACGCAACCGCCCGTGCGCCCCCGACATTGAATATCACCTTCCGCCGGCCTCGCCTCTCCTGCAAACCCCCTTGCTGAGAGCCTGGGGCGAAAGTGCTCTCGCAAAGGTGAGGCGGGCAGGGCGTGCGCGCGTCACCGCTGAGAAGAACGGAGAGAGAACGAGAGTGAGTGAGAGCAACAGACAGCAAGATAGAGAGAAAGTGAGAAAGAGAGAGTGAGAGAAAGGGGGGAGAGAAAGAGATAGCAAGAGAGAGAGAACAAGAGAGAGAAAGAGCGTGAGAAACAAAACAAGAGAGAAAGAGTGAGAGAGAGAGAAAGCAAAAGAGACAGAAAGAAAACAAGAGAGAGAAAGTGAGAAGAAGAGAGAGAAAGAGGGGGAGAGAGAGAGAAAGAGAGAGGGGGGAGAGAGAGAAAGAGAGGGAGAAAGAGAGGGAAAGGGGGGAAGGATAGCAAGAGAGGGAGAGAGAGAGAAAGAGAGAGGGAAAGAGGGAGAGAGGGGGAGAGAAAGAGAGAGAGGAGATAAAGGAAGAGGAGAGAGAGAAAGGAAGAGAAAGAAAGAGGGATAGAAAGAGAGAGAGAGTGATAGATGCTCAGTGAGCCTTTCTTTGAAGTTGCCTTTCTTTCTTTCTTTCTTTCTTTCTTTCTCTTTCTTGCTTTCTTTCTTGCTCTTTTTCTTTCTCTCTTTTACCTTCCCTTCCTCTATTCCTTTTCTTTCTCCTTCCTACCTTCTTCCCTCCCTCCCTCCCTCCAGTCCTTCCTCTCTTACTCTCCCCTTTCATAAGTTTCCTTGCTTCCTTCCTCTGTTCCTCTCCCTTCCCTCTTTCCTTCTTTCTTTCCTTCCTTCCTTCCTTCCTTCCTTTCCTCCCTCCATTTCTTGCTTTCCTTTTCCTTCCTCCCTTCTTTTCTCCCTCATTCCCTTCTTTCACTCCTTCCTCTCTTACTCTCCCCTTTCACACCTTTCTTTGCTTCTTTGCACCCTTCTTCTGTTCCTGTACCTTCCCTCTTTCCTTCCTTCCTTCCCACCCTCCGTCCATTCATTCACCCATTCCTCTCTTGATCGCCCCTTTTACGGCGCCCCCACCGGGCCATGGAAAACTGGTCTAGCTTAAAGCCGGTCCCTGGTGCAAAAAAGGTTGGGGACCTCTGATTTAGAATGACCTATATAAAAAAAGATTAATTCATAGATTTTTTTAAAAAAATCACCTTATTGTTATATACATTTTAATTTTTGTTTGTCCTCAGGCAGATTCAACTATATCCTGTTTAACCCGACTGGCCATAATAATTGCTTGGATGGTCACGAGCTAGATGGTTAAAAAGCAGAGTTGTGATGAAATAACTAGAAAGTGAATTATTCTCATACTTGAGGGATGCAAAATCTTTCACAGCAGAAGCCACAGGAAGTGATTTGATACCAGCCACAAATATGTGCCCTTGGCTGATGAAATGTCTCCATTGTCCCAAGGGATGATGGGATATTTGATTATTTGCGGAATGTTAAATTGCTTTAGCTATAAATCTTCTTAGCATCTAAGAGTACCATTGCTTTTTCAGTGAATGGAAAAATAAGTGTTTTGTGGACTGGTCATTGACCACAATAAAGATTTTCTTCTGTTCAGTATAACAAAGACAAAGGATTGTTTTTTTTAAAAAAAAAACCAATGTAATAGAAACAACAGAAATCAAATCAGTAATATATGGGCAGCAAATCATTTCTGCCTAGAGCACCCCACATTTTTTTCCTCAGAGATGCTGATAGGCTACATTTTGTACATCCTGAGAAAAACTCCCAGAATCTAACACAGGATCTTTAACTGAAGGTGCAGCAGTTATATTATTTGTCTGGGCTAAAATTATTTTGTCCCCAAAAGTAGCCAACCTAGAGTTAGGCCAACTGCCTAGATCAATCCAATTTCCATTGATTTTGTGTTTTACTCTCAAGCAAATGAAACAAAAGGTGAAGTAGACCCAGAGGCAGGGTTCAAACAATCGGTACTTTTATTCAGCTCAGAGAACAAGTGACAGCTCAGCAAGGCAAAGTGACAATTCAGCGAGTACCGACTGGCTCTGCCTGGAGAAACCGCTCCTTTTATACATTTGCGGTTCCCGCCAAAGCTAGAGCCGGCCGCGTCTGAGCCAATCAGGAGCGACTTCCTGCTTCGGCTCAGACAGCGCTAGAAAGAGGAACAAACTATTTACAGAGTTACAAGGTAGCCATTCCAGGATACAACACCCCTCCCCTCATAGTTGGACACATCCATCATGAAAGCCATGTGACAAAGTCGTCCAATCGGTGGGGCCTCCGAGGAGCTCGCGCTGACCTGCGCAGTTCAATTTCTCCTTCGACACTGACTGTGGAGGATGGCTCGCCGCTGTTCTCCCGGCGCGGCGGACTTGGCCTGGCGGGCCCAACGAAGGCATCGGAGGACGAGGATGGCTCGGCGTCGCTGGATGGTTCCCCCTGGCCCGATAAGTCTCTTTGCGTGTTTCTTAACTCGGGCAATGTACTAAAGTCTGTTAAAGGGGGAGAGTCCATGTCAGCGGTTTGTGGCAATTGATTTTCTGTTCGCTTCCGAATGTGGTCTATGTGTCGTTTCCACAAACGACCATCCTCTAGTTTTACAAGATAAGTCTTTGGTGCATTTTGCTTAACAACAATTCCTTTCATCCAGTTTACATTTCCATCAAAACTTTTTACATATACATTTTGTCCCAAATACATTTCTCTTTCAGGTTTTACACACATTTGGTTATTATTAACACAGAACCTTGGGTTTAACCTGTCTAGTGGTGACCTCAACTTCCTTCCCATCAATAACTCTGCAGGGCTTACATGTGTGTGTGAGTTAGGGGTAATGTGTTGGGTGAGTAAGAATTGGTCCAAGTTTTGTTGCACATCCCCAGGGCCTGACCTGCGCAATGCCTCCTTTGCCACCCGAACGTAGCGTTCTGCCAATCCGTTAGCCCAGGGCGAATAAGGCGAGATGAGGGCATGCCTGACCCCTAGGCCATCTAAGAACAATTCGAATTGCCTGGCTGTTAGCTGTGGCCCATTGTCAGACACTAAGATATCTGGGCAACCATGGGATGCAAACAGTCTACTCAATACCTTGATGGTGGCACTTGTGGTTATGTTGTTCATTGCTATTATTTCCACCCATTTGGAGAAGGCATCAACCACTATTAAAAAATGCTGGGACCCCACTGGGCCAGCAAAATCAATGTGGATTCTAGACCAAGGACCAGCAGGCTGTTCCCACTCAGCCGGAGTTGTTTTGGGGGGACTAGGCCGTGACTCTTGGCACGGGTCACACTTTGAAACCCAACTTTCAATATCAGCATCCAGCCCTGGCCACCATAAATGCCCCCTTGCCAGGCTCTTCATCCTGACAATCCCAGGATGACCCACATGTAACATTTTGAGTACCTTTTCCCTTAGGCTTTTGGGGATGATCACTCTATCCCCCCACAGCAGACAACCCTTTACATAAGATAACTCAAGTCTTTTGTTTTTAAAATCACACAATTCAGGTTTCACAACATCATTTTGCCATCCCTTTAGAACACAGTTCACCACTTGTTTAAGGATTTGATCTTGCTGCGTGTGTGCAGCTACCTCTTTGGCCGTGGTTAGTGGGTTATCCTCGAGTTCTATCATTAACACATCTGTGGAAGGAACAGGGTCTTCCACTAAGTCTGTTATGGGGCACCTGCTGAGGCCGTCTGCGTGATTGATTTCCTTCCCCCCCTTGTGGGTGAGCTCATACTGGTACCCAGAGAGGAAAAGAGCCCATCTGATTAGTCTTGGAGACATAAAAGGTGGAGTGGGCTTGTTGGGGGCTAGCAGACCTAGTAGGGGCTTGTGGTCAGTGACTAGTTCAAAACTTCTTCCAAAAATATAATTGTGAAACTTCTTTACCCCTGCCACTAATGCTAGGGCCTCCTTGTCTAACTGGCTATAATTCCTCTCTGTGCTGGTCATGGTTCTTGAGAAAAATGCTATTGGGGCCTCTGTCTTATTAGGTAGAACGTGAGCTAGGACTCCTCCTATGCCGTACGGCGAAGCGTCGCACGTGAGCCTAATGGGTAGTGAAGCACTATACTGGACTACTACACTTTTAGAAGTTAATAAATCCTTTATTTGAGAAAAAGCTTCACGTTCAGTTTTCCCCCATGTCCAGCGGGCTTCCTTCTGGAGTAAACGATGGAGAGGCTCTGCTACTGTTGCCTTCTGCTTTAAAAAAACGGAATAAAAATTAAGGAGGCCTAAAAATGCCTGTAGCTCATTCTTATCTCGTGGTTCTGGGGCTTCTCTAATTGCTCTCAGCTTTTCTGTTGTGGGGTGGATGCCTTCTTTATCTATTTTATAACCTAGGAATTCTATACTGTTGGTTCCCCAGACACATTTATCAGGCTTGATTCTTAACCCTTTGTCCTGTAACCTCTTAAGTACTTCCCTTATTCTTTTGTTTACTTGTTCCTGGTTTTCCCCTGCAATTAAGATGTCATCAAAGTATGGAATGGCCCCATTTACCCCTGACAATAGGCGTTCCATAATGCTCTGGAATATTCCTGGGGCTATGCTTACCCCAAACTGTAATCTCGTGCATTTGAAAGCCCCCCTGTGCGTTACAATTGTTTGAGCGTTTGCTGTTTGTTCATCGACCGGAAGTTGCTGGTAAGCTTGCGCCAGGTCGATCTTTGCGAACCTTTTCCCCTCCCCCAGGGAGTGTAGAAGTTGTTGTACAACCGGGATGGGGTAGGGGTGGTGTTGGAGTGCCTTATTCAGGGTCGATTTGTAATCAGCGCAAACTCTTAAAGAACCATCTGGCTTCAGAGGTGTAACTATGGGAGTTTCCCATGGCCCCTGTTCCACAGGGACCAAAATACCTTGGCTAATGAGTTTATCCAGCTGTATGTCTAGTTTGGGGAGAAGCGGAAGGGGGACCCTGCGAGGTTTTAGTCTGATCGGTGGGACCTTGGGGTCAATAGAGAATGATATAGGGGGCCCCTTATACAATCCCAAGGTGGGGCTGAACACTTCAGGGAACTCTTTCACAAAGTTAGGCATATTATCACAGTTTACATTACACACACCCGAAATCTCGATCCCCAACGGTTCCATCCACGCTAAACCCAGAAGAGAGTGCTTGGCCCCCGTTACAATAAGCATGGGAAGGGTACATTTAACATTCTTGAATGCAATAGGTACATTTGCTGTTCCCAGGACCGAGATTACTCCCCCTTGAAAGTCTCTGATCACCAAAGAGGTTTGATTTAGGTCAGCCTTAGACACATTAGGCATATACAGTTTAAACTTTTCCCAGGGCATGATGGTATATCTAGAGCCCGTATCCAGCTCCATTGAGCAAGGCTGGTTATTTAGTAACAGTGAGATAACAATTTTAGCCCCCTTTTTGGTTGCCGTGTTATTCACGGAAAATTGAGAGTTACCTCTATAGTAGTCGCGGTTAGCGGTTGAGTAGTTCCTTTGACCCGAGTTGCGGAACGGTCTCCTTTCTCGCGATTGGGGGGTCTGGTTTTGTGGTCGCTGGTATTGCGGTGTGGCGAATGTTTCTTCTGGTGCCGTTGCTCTGCAAGCGATGGCGATGTGGCCTCTACGGTTGCAGCGGCGGCATGTAGCGTCTCGGAAAGGGCATCGATGGCGCTGGTGATTTCCCTGGCAGCCCGCGCAGGGGGCTGGGTGAGTAGCTCTAAGGTGTCTCGGCTGGTCTTGCACCAGGAGGCAGTTGTCCCCGCTGTGAGTTGGTTGGCTGAGGTCGTCTGATTCCACGGCGCTGGGAGACGCGGAGTCAATTTTGGCAATGAGTTCTCGCCTTCCGTGCTCTTTCAATTCCCTAGCCGCTGCGTCGGCTGCTTCTGCGGTTTGCGCTAGTTTAATCACGGTTTGTAGAGTCGGCTCTTCTTCGGTGAGGAGTTTATTTCTCACTGTGCTGCTTTTCATGCCGAAAACCAAGGCGTCGGTGAGGCGAGCTTCCGGGTCTTTAAACTTGCATTGAGCAAGTACCGTTCGAAGCCGCGTTGTAAACTGGTTGATCGACTCGGTTTCCTTCTGAGCCATCATGGAAAATTGATGCCGAAAAACCATGGCCGGTTTGGTCGGTTTGAAATGGCTCGCTAGCTTTTCCTGTAGGACGTCCCACGCTACGGTTCTTGCTTGCTGCGGTTCGGTGAGAGTTTGGGCCAGTCCACGGATTTCTGGGCCTCAGTAATTAAGGAAAATAGCCCGTCTGCGATCGGCTTCGGCGTCCTGTATTCCCGCCGCCTCGAGGAAGATCTCGAAGGTGGCCATGTATTCGTCCCAGGTCGTTTTCTCGGGATCGAAGAGTTCCGGAGCCTGGCCGATCTGGACTTTGTTCATGTTGCACGCGATGTTTCTTCCGTCCGTTCGTCGCCAGTGAAGTAGACCCAGAGGCAGGGTTCAAACAATCGGTACTTTTATTCAGCTCAGAGAACAAGTGACAGCTCAGCAAGGCAAAGTGACAATTCAGCGAGTACCGACTGGCTCTGCCTGGAGAAACCGCTCCTTTTATACATTTGCGGTTCCCGCCAAAGCTAGAGCCGGCCGCGTCTGAGCCAATCAGGAGCGACTTCCTGCTTCGGCTCAGACAGCGCTAGAAAGAGGAACAAACTATTTACAGAGTTACAAGGTAGCCATTCCAGGATACAACAAAAGGGATGAGTGAATTAAAATCAATGTATTAAACCAGGAGTCCCCAAACTTGGCAACTTTAAGACCTGTGGACTTCGATTCCCAGAATTCCTCAGCCAGAAAAGCTGGCTGAAGAATGCTGAAAATTTAAATCCACGAGTCTTTTAAAGTTGCTAAGGTTGGAGACCCCTGTATTAAACAGCAAAACTATTTTCCATTTTACCAGCTGAATTTAAAATAATGTGGGAAGAAGACTAATAGAGATTTTTCTCATTAAACAGAATCCATGACATATCACACGATAGAAAAACAAATTCAAATCTTGTTGGCAAAAATACGAGCCCATCATAATAATAGACTTTGTGCTTTATCCCATAACTAATAAAAACATGGGGAGAGGATGATATTCAAAATTAGGGCTAATTCCCACCAATGAAGCTGAAGCAGGGATGGAATTCAGCAGGTCCTGACAGGTTCTGGAGAACCAGTAGTGGAAATTTTGAATAGTTCGAAGAACCAGCAAATACCATCTCTGGCTGGACCTAGAATGGAGTGAGAATGGAGATTTTGCAGTATCCTCCCCCCAGGAGTGGGGAAGGATGGGGATTTTGCAGTATCTTTCCCCTGTTATGTCCACTAAGCCACATCCACAGAACTGGTAGGAGAATATTTTGAATTTCATCCCTTAGCTGATGGTCTGTCTTTCACTGTAACATTATTTAATTTTGTATGTTTTTTAAAAGAATAGTTTCAAAATAACAGAATTATAGATTTGGAAGGTCTCCAGTAATGGAGCACCTACAACTTCTGGACCTTAGTTCCTGGATCTCCAACTATTGCATGCATGCTCTCTTCTGAAGATAAACAGAACAAGGAAGTGGTTGCGGCCATACCTTCCCATAGTTTCTGCAAATGTTTGTTTGTTTGTTTATTTATTTATTTAGTCCAATACACAATGAGGGTTTTAGTGGGGGTATATATGTATATACAAATAGTAAAATACATTATGAAGGTTATAGAGGAGATACTCATAGTAAAATATATCTAAGAAAGAATAGAAAAGAAGATATAGTAATAGAACATATCAATGAAAGAATAGAAGAAGAGATATAGGAATAGAAGAAAGGTATAGGAGATATAGGAGAGCAATAGTACAGGGGACGGAAGGCACTCTAGTGCACTTGTACTCGCCCCTTACTGACCTCTTAGGAATCTGGACAGGTCACCCATAGATAATCTAAGGATAAATTGTTGGGGGTTTGGGGATGACACTATGGAGTCTGGTAATGAGTTCCACGCTTCGACAACTGAAAGATTTTCAGTGATGTCAACTCCATGAACTCAACAATCCCATTCAGTAAAGTGATTTCTGTAATCCTGAAGGGCATTCCAGTTGCCACTGCACAGACCTCATTTATCAGGTGAAATGAGGCAAAGGAATCAAGTCTCTGAATGTTGACACTGCATTACAAGTTCCTGAACCATTGATACTTGTCACAGAGCCACATTACTTCAAGCTATCTTTCTGCATGATCACATTTTGTCCACTGGTTGTATGTAGCTCATTGAGAATTAACAGTAGTTCTGACTAAATTTGACCATAGCAGGCACAATGCTGTTGCCCTAATTTTTGGTTGGCTATCTTTGGGGACAAAATAATTCGAACCAGGAGAAATAATGGAACTGCTGCACATCCAGTTAAAAATCCTGGTTAAGTTGTTGGAGTTGCTCTGATGATGTACAAAATATAGAATCTATCAAGTTATAAAGCACTCAAATGCAATGAATTAGGTGCTCATTAAATATAGTTTAATAAGCTGACATTCAAGCATAGGTCATCTTCTAGTACATTTTGAGTGCTACAGCAAAGTACCTAGCCAGATTGTATGTTATATTAGGGTTGGTATCTGTAAGCAGAAAGGTGGTGTAAAATTATCCTATGAGCCCTGGGTATTTGTGCAGTAATGATGATCTTATGATAATACAAATATCTTTGTAGTACAGACATTGGAGAAACACATGCTTTGTTGTTTCTTTGTGTCCAGAGTCACAGAGATGTTGTCTGTCCAAGTAAGGATTCTTCCTGTATTGTCCTTCACAGATAGTGATGGCATGATAATATGACAGAAAAAACGCCCTTCTGTGTTTAGGTAAGAAACATAGAAACATAGAAGATTGACGACAGAAAAAGACCTCATGGTCTAGTCTGCCCTTATACTATTTTCTGTATTTTATCTTAGGATGGATATATGTTTATCCCAGGCATGTTTAAATTCAGTTACTGTGGATTTACCAACCATGTCTGCTGGAAATTTGTTCCAAGCATCTACTACTCTTTCAGTAAAATAATATTTTCTCACGTTGCTTCTGACCTTTCCCCCAACTAACCTCAGATTGTGCCCCCTTGTTCTTGTGTTCAAGGTAATTCAAGTTTAATTAAGTATGCTGTAGGGGAGACAAAGTACCTGCTAGACTCACTGGCAGTAAAAGAACGAGGCCCTGGCTAGATCCAATTGGCGCTCTATGTCTGCTACATGCTGTTTAATTTAGAGTGCTTTGGCTTGATCATATCCCATGCTGAGTAGAAGACTTGGAGAGAAGCCGAAGGATGATATTTTAGTTGCCACTGCCTGTTTCCATGTGGATTGAAAATCATCACTCATAATTAATGGGGCAAGACCAAGGAAGAAAAAATTCAGACTGAGCCAATAGTTGAGCATGGCCACCCATACTCTAGCCTCCAGGTTTATAAAGCCGACCTCTAGTTGCATTGAAAGTACAATTAGGGACTTGGAGGGCTGGTCTTGTAAATTTGTATTGTATATGTTTGATTGATGCAAAGTTGGGAAAGGTACCAAACTGGGCAGCCTTCCTTCAGTCTTTGAAGAAGAAAATTGTCAGAAAGACATGTCTAATATTTCCTGGAAAAACCAAGCTTGATAGTCCATCTCTCAACAAATAATGGAATAAGGTACCCCATCACAACTATCCTGTGCTTCTTTGAACAATCTACAATTTGCCTTTGAGAAGCATCATCCAACTCTTCTCCTAGATTGGTTGATATCATAGAAGATATCAACAACAATATTTCTGTTATTCTTTCCTCCACTTAAGTTAATCCTTGTGTGCTTTAGAGCATTGCCAAGCTCATCCATCTGGATTTCGGAGCAGAGACAGACACTTTTAATATACAGTGAAACTCCTCATCACTCTGTTTCTGGAAGGAACTTGCAACATCATTTGAAATCATGCAAAACCCCATATTCCATTAAACTGCTTGGTGCCTTGGAACCTATCTGTAGCAATTCAAAAGCACCTGATTTAATTCAACATTTTGAATTGCTACAAGAACGATAAATACAATAAATACGATAAATACAAAGATTCAGTTCAAAGGATGATACAGCTTATTCTCCTTCAAAGCAGATCGCCACTTAAATGCTTCACACCATCTCAAGTATTGGAAAACTGCTATAACGTCTCCCCTGGTCCTTCTCTTTGTTAGTCTGTCCATGTCCAGTTCCTGCAACCTCTCTTTGTATGTTCTAGTTTCCAATCCCCTTATCATCTTGGTTGCTCTCTTCTGCACTTTCTCTAAAGTTTCAATGTCCTTTTTGTAGTGTGGTGACCAGAACTGAATGCAGTACTGTAGTTGTGTTCTAACTAGGGATTTGTAGATTAGTATTAGTACCTCCCTAGTCCTGGAATGTATTCCTCTGTTAATGCATTTATTTATTTATTTATTTATTTATTTATTTATGTGTTTGTTTGTTTGTTTGTTTGTTTGTTTGTTTATTTATTTATTAAATTTGTGCTTCTCAACAGCCTCAGAAAACATGGCTAAATAGAAGGATTTTCTGGACCGCCTGTAGGCTTCATTGATAATTTAGAGAGCCAATGAGAGCCAACAGTTTTATTAGGATGGGAAGGCAACGGGTTTAAATAAGGGTGAAATGCCAAAAGACTGCATTGAGTAAAAATTATATTGTGAGAGAAAGATAAATCTCCATGTCAGAAACCCCAAGATTGGCAGTAAATGAACTGTCCGGTTGTACAACATCCACCCAAGATTTTGGATCTAATCTGCAGTTCAAACTGTCTGGGGGCTTTGGGGCATTTGGGGGGGTGTGTGTGAGGGACTTTTCTGAGGTCCAGCTGAATTAGTCCAAGTGATGTTCATAGAACTTCAGGGTTGGCTGATATGATGTCAAAGGCAGCTCAGTTTCAATTTAAAAAAAAATAAAAAAGTATTTTTTTCAACAAACAATACATCATTAATCACAGTGTGTGGTCTGGGTACAACATTTTTAATCAACATCCTTTCTTTTACTGAATTGCATATATAAACAACTCTACAATTCAATTAAACTTATCCTCTATCAAAACCTTTCCCTTTCATTTTATTTACTTCATATCTCTTTTCATTTAGGTATATTCATTTTCTATCCAGTGATAAAAATGCTCCCATAGCCCGTAATACTCTGAACAGCTGTTTGGTGGCCCTCATGTCTTCTGTCGGCCGTGGCGGCAGCAGGAAGCACAATCTGAGCAGCGGCGGCCAAGTCTCGCCCCCCTCACCAGACCTGCCTTCTTTCGGTGCCGGCCCCACTTGGAGAGGAGCCCTCAGTGGCCATGGGCGAGCCTCCGAATCCAGATGGGAGGCTACCTGCCCGCAGCAGCAAAGGGGGCCGATGGTTCAGGCTTTCAGGATGCCGAGCCGCTGGGACATTGACATGTAATAAAGGCAGCGCTTTGCAAGGAAGTGCTTGGAGGAGCTCTCATAAGGCTTAAAGCCAAGCCTTACTACCACCGATTTTGCCACCCATGGGCCTCTCAGCTGTTTGGCGGCTCACGTGTCGGCCGCTGCTGCCCAGATTGCGCCTCCTGCCACGGCCAACAGAAGATACGTGGGCCGCCAAACAGCTGAGGGGCCCAACAGCGGCAAAATCAGTGGCAGTGGCAGTAGTAGGTACATGTGGGCTGCTGAGCAGCTGAGATGCGTGGCCTCCTCTCTAGCCTCTGCCGCCACAACCTACGCCCTAGAACACAGCAAAGCCCCCAGATTGCTTCCCCGTTGCCCCTGTGGGTTCTGACAGGAATGGAGGAGGGAGGGGGAGGAAGCATCTCTACTTCGCGGAAATTTGACTTTCGTGGGCGGTCTCGGAACGCATCCCCCGTGAAAATCAAGGGAATGCTGTATTATGCATGTCTATTCTCTTCAATATGTATTGTGTATTGGACAAAATAGATAGATAGATAGATAGATAGATAGATAGATAGATAGATAGATAGATAGATAGATAGATAGATAGATAGATAGATAGATAGATAGATAAAATAAGCTAAGCACACACTTCTAAACCAGTAAGGAAGGTAGGTAGATTTCACTGCTGAGCTAATCACATAGAACTTTTATCTGTCCTAAAAGAAATGAATAAGTTTCCACTTTGCAATTGACTCATGTCAATTTGGATGTAGTTCTTACACAGCTTGGGCAAGAATACTTGATGGACAGCCATTTCCTTAATTACTAATCATTAAAATGACCTGCATATCTCTTAAGTATAGCCTATATAGCTCCGGAGAAAGTCTATCCTTAATGCCAGCATCCCAATAATGAAACTTTCTCATTTGTTCTCACAGACGTTGGCTGCTATGTCTCTTGTCTTATCTTTTCGTTTGGAGATGCTATAATATTATGGTTAAAGATGCTGTCATTGAATGCCTTTGCTCATATTTTATACCCTGCTTCGAGAGTCTTGCAGATAAAAGGGAAAGCAGTCCGTGTTACATAACAATGAAACAGGATAAAAGAATAAAATCAATCCTATAGAAAAACAGAAGACAAGAAACCGAGGCTCTTTTCCAGGCAAACATGGACTGTGTTCGTGGGCTGAGCAGATCCCCAGCCAAAGACAAGGATGAGTGATGTGAAGAGCTTTCTGTGTGGTCGCCTGTGATGGAATGATTGTATCCCAGTGGGTACAGAGTATGTGCAGTGTCTTTGGCTCCTTGGTACATTCAAAATATCTCAGTTGCTATCTGTTTATTTAATCGTTTGCTGCACAGCGTCTTCTGACATCACATGAGCCGTTGCATGGCACTCTGTCCTTATCAATCAAAGAAGGAGCCAGTCTTTTTTCTTTCTTTTTTCAAAATCTCATCTTTCCAGAATCATAACATCCATTTTTTTTTCTGCTGTCAGCTTGGGCACAAAAGCAGGCTACATTTTCAAAGCCATGTTTATTTTGGGCCCCCATATTAAAAAGGAGAACAACTTCTGTCCTTAGTTACACTCATCAAACCGCATGTACCTCAGTAGTGTTACATAGCTGCAACCAAGATTGGAATTTCAACCACAACGTTTGTTTTTTATTGGGATATGCATGAGATAACACTGCCTTTTCATTTTTTATAATCCCAAAGGGGAGTCTGGAAAAATCAGACGTTAAATATTAAAAGGCTCTTCCCTTGTGAAATATTCCAACAATGCAAGATTGTAATTTTTTTTTCAGACCCAGCAAGCTGACCCTTTGGCTGACTTATATGGGCTGCCAACTGATGATTACAAGTGTTGCTATTGACCTTGAGATCACCAGAAATGATGGGGGTCCTGCTTCCAGGATATGAAGGTATCCTTCCTAGACAACACGTTTGAAAACTGTGTCTCCTTCAGGGATTTTAGATTTATCTATCTATCTATCTATCTATCTATCTATCTATCTATCTATCTATCTATCTATCTATCTATCTATCTACCTACCTATCTACCTACCCACCCACCCACCCACCCACCCACCCATCCATCCATCCATCCATCCATCCACCCACCCACCCACCCACCCACCCACCTACTTATTCATCCATCCACCCATCCATCCATCCATCTACATACCGACCTGGAGAAGGCCAACTCTGTGGGCCCTTACTGGCCGCAATGAGGTATGATGTTTCCAGTGCTCCTCATCTGTACTAAAGTTCAGATTTGGTACATCTGTTAGGGCTGGCATCTTGGATGAAAGCTACTTTCTAAACCAAACAAGAAGAGTACCGAAGAGTACCTATCCATCCATCCATCCATCCACCCACCCACCTACTTATCCATCCATCCATCCATCCATCCACCCACCCACCCACCCACCCACCCAACCAAGCCACCCACCCACCCACCCACCCACCCACCTATCTATCTATCTATCTATCTATCTATCTATCTATCTATCTATCTATCTATCTATCTATCTATCGCATTTATATGCCGCTCACTCCAAACGGACTCTGACTGGCTAACAAAAAGTATAAATACAATATAAGTAAAAACCAATTAAAACATCACTAAAATCACATATATTATAAAACCATACTTGCAACAATCAGTCTTAATTCCTGGCCTGCCGGAAAAGCCAGGTTTTAACAGCTTTCTGGAAAACCGGTAGGGAGGAGATAATGCGAATCTCGGGGGGCCGTTGACTCCACAGGGTTGGAGCGGCCACAGAGAAGGCTCTTTCCCGAGGTCCTGCCAACTGACATTGTTTGGCGGACGGGACCTGGAGAAGGCCAACTCTGTGGGCCCTTACTGGCTGCAATGAGGTATGATGTTTCCAGTGCTTCTCATCTGTACTAAAGTTCAGATTTGATACATCTGTTAGGGCTGGCATCTTGGATGGAAGCTACTGTCTGAACCAAGCAAGAAGAGTACCAAGACACTTTGTCTTTCTCCTTGATGTTGCTTTCATTTTATGAAAAACTATCAAGTGAAAAAAGAATATACATTGTTCCAAAGAAGAAAAATGGAAGTGCTATTTGATATTTTAAACTCTATGCTTTTCCTTAGAAAATGACACTATTCCTCTTAGCCTGTATCTTTAATTTTCTTATATCTAATATATATTGCATTGCACATAATATGGCTGGGATCAACCCATACCACAGTTGTTTACATTTTAAACTTTTATGTCACTTAAATAAACCTAAAAGCAAGCTGATCTAAAGAGATTTCACACTGATCTGCAAGGGGTATTCTTCATCTTCATGATGTGATCATAGGAACAGCTATCTTCCCATAATCTAGCCATCATTTCACATATCATTTGTGCATAGCCTTCACTCCTATCCTAATGTACTTTGAATACCTTCAGCCTGAACTATGGAATGATATGAATTAAAGCGATATTTATAGTGAGTTTCCAGATCCCATATCTGCATTCTTTCCACAAGAGAAATAGTATGATTCTAGTTTTCTGGTTTACAAGTCAAAAAGATGCTATCATGAAAAGTTAAGCAAGTTCTGACATGGTTTAAAGATTCTGACATGAAGGAGACGAAAGGATACGGAGATGGGAGCCCATCAGGAAATTCTAGGGCTGTACATTAGGCTGAAAAATCAGAATTATATCAAGTTCACAGAGCAAACCATTTTCATATTGTTGCCAAGAAAACTGCATGCAGATATCCATGGAATGATCTAGAAATCAAGCAGACCTAAAGGAGCCTTTATGTAAAACACATGCCAACAGTTTCTTCCCAATTTGATTCACACAAGGGAACTCAAGATCCATGCCCTAATTTATTTTTCTTACTTGCAACATTAGAACTTTGAAATTAATTGGTGTTGCTGGGCAAGATAAAAGAAATGATTTTTCAACATAATTATCTGGTCCAGTTAATTCCCAAAAATTGCTCTCAGAAGTGCTTATCATTATCATTAACATACATCTTTTCTTCTCCCCATATAAAATAACCTTTTTATTCACAATCATCAGGAGAGGAGTCGGAGATAATCATTTTTTAAAAAAGATTTTTATTTTTCTCCACATTGAAAAACATACATAACATACCTTCAATACCAATCCATATATTTATATAATCTCTTATAGTAAACTAATAAAGTGGCCTAATCACATTTCAAATTCCCAGTTATTCAGTCTGTCCAAGAATTTGTTTCAAGTAGATAATTTTAGTTATATTAAATGCCAGACTAGATGAATTTTCTCATTTCACCCAAACTTTTGTAAAACTCCGAGTCCTCTTTATCTTTAATTTTCATTGTCAATCTATTCATTTATGCATTTATTTTCGTAAGTATTTATCTCTCAGTTAGTATTCTATTCAATTTCCAATGGTTGCTACCGATTTGGGTGATCCGGTCCAAAGCGGGAGGAACCCACCGCTGATGCAGGTATAATGGATATATGGAATTCATTACTAGAAAAAAGTGGCTATTGATTAATAAGTATGTATTCCCTGTAATTTATATCAGAATATTATTCACCTCTTTTCCCTGAATCTGGTCTTCCCATACGTGGCCTAGAGAGTTAATTTTTACACAGAACCAAAGACCAACTGAAAATGGGATTAAAAAAAACATTTGTTGCAAAATATGTGTTGCAATGCAAATTTCATCTTTTGTATATTTACCTCTCAATGTTTCACAGAAGTACCAAAGAAATAGAACTAGCATTGTGGAATTACCTTTAGCTATTAGATGACATCTTTCTTTGTTGGAAAAACTTCTACTTTTTATTTTCTAGTAGTAATGTCTTAGGATGCGGCACATCCTGGCAACATGCAAATCTAAGGCCTGCCCTAGACTCAGATTACTTTCTTAAATAAGTTTCATCTCCATTTCAGATTGACCACCGAGCTGTGGTCCTAGTTCAGTGATTCTCAACCTTAGCAATTTTTAAAATATCTGGACTTCAACTCCCAGAATTCCCCAGCTAATGGTTGAGAAAATGTTCCAGATAGTCAACATGATGCCCCCAGGCCACCCAGCTGGTCCATGGCTCAGCTATTATTTTAATCAAAATCTCCCAAGGGTAAACCCAGCATTCAGCCTGGTAGACCACACGGGCTATCAAAACACCATAGTTTTTTTTTTATGAAAAAGCCCATTTGCTTCCTGCTTCAAACACTGCTAAAACATTAACTTGAAGTGTAAACTTCCCTGTCTTTCATTTCCTAGGGGATGACAGCAGAGAGGCAGACTAATTGCAAAATCTGTAGAGCTTTTCTGAAGTTTTTAACCTAACTCTAGTCAGGCCCCAGCTGTGAAGCTAATGAAAATAATTCAAATTGTACCCAAACAAGAGACTTCTTATAAAGTCCTGGGAATTAGCTTGGTGCTAAATCACCACAAGAGAGAACAAAATGCTCCCAATAGCTTCCAAGAAGATACGTTCTGCAATTCTAATTCTGTCTTTTAAGCTGCTGCATATTTTTCCCTGTGTTCTTCTAATGCCAGGGTCAGGCAGCACAAAATATATAGCTTGCTTTATTAGATTTACATAACATCACTTTGTTTTCTGATATTGTTTTCTGGTTTTATACATGGTGTTTCAGTATTAAGAATAAAAATTAGAACATACTTCTATTTATGTTCTTAACTGACAACACCATCCTTCCAAACTAAGGTTTCCTAGAGTAGCTCATTTGATCATATAACGTTTGGTGCAAACTAAAGCAAAACTACTACTACTACTACTACTACTACTACTACTACTACTACTACTACTGTATAGAAAGATCAACGCTAGTATTTGTCAACGCTTCTTTGGGGAGGAGGTCCTTTCCGGATCCCTACAAGGAGGCACTTGTGCACCCCCTCCTCAAGAAGCCTTCCCAGGACCCAGCCATTCTTAACAACTATCGGCCAGTCTCCAACCTTCCCTTTATGGGGAAGGTTGTCGAGAAGGTTGTGGCGCTCCAACTCCAGCGGTCCTTGGAAGAAGCCGATTATCTAGGCCCTCAAGTCAGGATTCAGGCCCGGCTACAGCACAGAAACTGCTTTGGTCACGTTGATGGATGATCTCTGGCGGGCCTGGGACAGGGGTTTATCCTCTGTCCTGGTGCTTCTTGACCTCTCAGTGGCTTTCGATACCATCGACTATGGTATCCTTCTGCGCCGGCTGGAGGGGTTGGGAGTGGGAGGCACTGTTCTTCCATGTCCAGTCAACGAAGCAGGGGAAGTGATGTGCTGGTGCCTGGAGGCTGTTGGGGTCTGGATGGGTGTCAACAGACTCAAACTCAACCCTGATAAGACAGAGTGGCTGTGGGTTCTGCCTCCCAGGGACAATTCCATCTGTCCGTCCATAACCCTGGGGGGGGGGAATTATTGACCCCCTCATGGAGGGTCCGCAACTTGGGTGTCCTCCTCGATCCACAGCTCACTTTAGAGAGCCATCTTTCAGCTGTGGCGAGGGGGGCGTTTGCCCAGGTTCACCTGGTACACCAGTTGCGGCCCTATCTGGACTGGGACTCACTGCTCACAGTCACTCATGCCCTCATCACCTCGAGGTTCGACTACTGTAATGCCCTCTACATGAGGTACCTTTGAAAAGTGTTCGGAAACTTCAGATCATGCAGAATGCTGCTGTAAGAGCAATCATGGGCTTCCCTAGGTATGCCCATGTTACACCAACACTCTGCAGTCTGCATTGGTTGCCGATCAGTTTCCGGTCACAATTCAAAGTGTTGGTTATGACCTATAAAGCCCTTCATGGTATCAGACCAGAATATCTCCGGGACCACCTTTTGCCGCACGAATCCCAGCGACTGGTTAGGTCCCACAGACTTGGCCTTCTCCGGGTCCCATCAACTAAACAATGTCATTTGGCGGGACCCAGTGGAAGAACCTTCTCTGTGGTGGCCCCGACCCTCTGGAACCAGCTCCCCCCCGGAGATTAGAATTGCCCCCACCCTCCTTGCCTTTCGTAAACTCCTTAAAACCCACCTCTGCCGTCAGGCATGGGGGAATTGAGACATCTCCCCCGTGCCTATACAATTTATGCATGGTATGTTTGTGTGTATGTTTGCTTTTAATAAGGGGTTTTTAGTGTTTTTTAAATTATTAGATTTGTTGTACATTGTTTTGTGGATGCTGTGAAGACGCCCCGAGTCTGCAGAGAGGGACGGCATACGAATCTAAATAATAATAATAATAATAATAATAATAATAGTAGTAGTAATAATAATAATAATAATAATAATAATAATAATAATAATAAAAAGATCAAAGCACTTCTTTGTTGAAAGGATCAACCAGTGACATTACTGTTGCCTGGGGAACACCCAGTTGGGGACTTTTTTCATGTTCCCATTAATAAGTTCACCGGAGTGGTACCTATTTATCTAGTCACATTTGCACTCTTTCAAACTGCTGGATTGGAAAGAGTTGGAGCACCAGCTTACCTCTGTCTAGTTTCGTTCTCCCTTTTCTATTTTATTTCCTTCTTATCCCTCTGATCAAGCCTGCATCCTGTCTTTTTCCTTCTCTTTTGTCATTTCTACAGGAAGGAGAAAAGAATGAGTAAGTGTGAGTAGATGAAAGCTGTGAGTTTCTATATGTCAGTAGTCTGTGTGAAAGGAGCAATGGCCCCATTTGTAAAATTTGTACATTTTATAGATGTCTGGATAACAGTTCTTTTTGCATATAATTAGTTCTAATCAATAACAATTAATTCAATTGATTTCTACTTTTATTTTGGTCCCACCCTTTTTTGTGGCCTCTGGCACAAAATGACAGATGCAAACATAGAATAATATCTCAAAGACACATTTATTATGGGAAAGGCAATCCTAAATTAACAATATGAGGAATTTAAGCTTTACATAGGAATTTCATTCTCTCTTTTTCTCTTTCTCCCTTTCTTCTCATATGGCTAAAAATCTTTCTCTAAAGCATAAGTTAGATGTAATACAATTATATGAAGCAGCTTTATTTTTGATCGAACAATCCTACATTATTCAATACAGTTTTGTAACACAGAGAGAGAGAGAGACTGATTTGCTATGACTGTACTTCCCACATGTTTTAGCTACATTCACCATAGGAAATAGCCACAGTATTCATATTTGAATGGTTTCCAGTTGAAATACCACAAAAATCCTTTTTCTAGGGATATTTAAAATATGCAACACTGACAAATTATATGTATCACCATGCCTTAAACTGGCACTGCATTTTTTTAATATTAAAAAAAGCATTAGTTGTGGTTGGTGGTGTGTGTTATGAGAGACCATCATCAGATAGGATTTAATTCTGGGAAACATTTTTAAAATTGTAAACTTTGAATGTCAAAAATTTGTTTTCTGAATCAACTAACCACCAATCACCCAGTGCTGGAAAACTCTTTAGAAATAAGAAGCATCAAGCATATTTGCCATTAAATTTTTATAGCCCCTTCTCTTCTAACCCCCCCCCCCCCAAATTAAGTGTATTATTGTTCAGCTCATGGAAACAAAACTAACAGCAGTTTAAGAACAGCACCATTGTTATAAACGTACAGTAGCTTGTAATACATAAATGACTAAAGTAGATATTCTTTTGAAATACAGTACATATAGTTGAAAATTTAAATAAACTGTGTTTCAGGAAAAAATAAAGGCACAATCTGACAAAATGGGAGTATTTTCAGCTGCTATTAAAATTCAGATTTCAAAGCTAAATTTGATGGATATAATTGATATACATGTAATGGATATAATATATGTTTCTAATAGGAAAGTGATATATGTTTTTAATAGGAAAGTGAACACAAGAACAAGGGGACACAATCTGAAGTTAGTTGGCGGAAAGATCAAAAACAAAATGAGAAAATATTATTTTACTGAAAGAGTAGTAGATCCTTGGAACAAACTTCCAGCAGATGTGGTTGGTAAATCCACAGTAACTAAATTTAAACATGCCTGGGATAAACATAGACCCATCCTAAGATAAAATACAAAAAATAGTATAAGGGCAGACTAGATAGACCATGAGGTCTTTTTCTGCCATCAGTCTTCTATGTTTCTATGTTTCTATCATACTGCATAGAATTGCTATAACAAAAGAAAAAACTCAAGTAGGATAATTCAAGACTAGAGGAACTGAAGTAAAAAACTGTGGAGGTAATTATATTTTATTTTATTATCCAAGATGAATCTGGATAAAGGAAGGAGAAATCTTAAAGTTGCAACAGAAAGAAGATGTAAGAAAGAAGAGATATACAGTAGAAACAAGATATTTCCAGAATATTATACTGAAATGCTTTGAGTAGAAATTTCAATATGTTATATAAACACAGTAAGCCTTGAAGAAACTGTAATCATTCACTTTGCTGTCTGCCTTACCAAAAACAGTGGGAAAATTGTGTGCTTAATATTTTGACAGAATTATATTAAGGAAGTCTAGGACTCAAGAATTAGAACTAAAGATGTACATTGTGTGGAAGGGTTGCTTACTTCTACATTAGGATATTTCAGTGGGTGGTGGAAAATGCAAATTCTCTACATATCGTATAGTATAAACCATTTAGAGTCACTGTAGCAGTGAGATGTACCAGTGAGATGAGTGGCAATGACAGTTAATAAATAAATGATGTTCTATATTATTATTTAAACCTTAGATGTTCTTCCAAAGAATAAAAATCTTGCCTGATAAAATAGCTGCTTTAAAAAACATTAAGATGCATAGTTAAAACTATGAATTGGTGGGAATGATCAAATGAGAAGTGTTAGATCTCCATCACTTTAAAAGAACTGCAAATAAAGCAGGTATTACCAGAGGTAGATATGAGCAGGGTTGGGCATTCCTCTGGTAGAAAAGGACCTGCGCATGCAGGTCAATCACTGCCAGGCATGCACATGTGTGCACACGAGATTTGACTTCTGCGCATGTGCAGAAGCCAAATCTCGCTGCCCCAGACAACAGTAACAATGCCCCCCATGGGCCCAGAGAGCGTGGCGCTCATCTGGTGGCCTTCAGGTGCCTCTGCCACTGCTGGGGCCAGACATGGGCTGGGTCCTGCAAGGCACGGCAGCAGCAATTGCTGTCAGTCCCAGCCGGGAACCGCCAGCAGGAAAAAATCCCCAGGGCGGGCCTGGTGGGGCGGGCGCGTCTAGCAGCGGCCACCTCTCTGAGCTGCTTCTCGTGCTGGCTCGGCCAGGAGACACGCCTGCCACCCCACCTGCTCGAGCCGCCGCACTCCCATTCTGGTTGTGGTGGGGCAGCTCAAGCAAGCGGGGTGGCAGGCGCATTTCCTGGCCATCTGCTACATCGGACACCTCTCCAAGCTGCTTCTTGTGCTGGCTCAGACAGGAGACGTGCCCACCACCTCGCCTGCTGGAGCCACCCAGCCAGGAGACACACCCACTGCCCCATTTGCTCGAGTACCATGCTCCCACTCTGGCTGTGGCAGGGCAGCTCGAGCAGGCGGGGCAGTGTTCTGCCAGGCTCTCTGGTAGGAGCCTCCCGAAAATTCAAGGGTACAAATTTCAGACACACACACATTTGAAAATTCAAAATAAACTAAGCACTCTTTTTGTATTGCAAAGAGCACTCATCCCAAAACAACCGGGTACTCTGTACAATTTCCCTTAAGGAGTCATTAAGTACTTAGCTAGCAGCTGTGAAGAAACTTCACACCCCTTCTTCTTCCAACGAAGTGAGACACACACAAACGTTGCTCTGCTTTGGTTTCAAAGGCGTGAAAAATCAACAAAGTCCAGAAAACAGATTCCTGAAGAACTGCGATTAGATACTCTTTCACAACGGCCAAACCCACATGCTGCTATTTATAACAGCAGCTCTAACTACTGTAGCCCCACCCAACCACAGGTGGCCTCATTTTCTTTTGTAGTAATCCTTCAGTTGTGGTGTCCTATGCATCACTCTACGCATGTGCGGATGTGTCATTAATTCTTGTTCAGAATCCAGGGATGATACAGATGATTGATCTCCTCCTGGGCTGTCTGCCAAACTCCCCTCTTCCCTGTCACTCATGCTTCCTTGGTCAGAGGAGGCTTCATCGGCAGATTCCATTGGGAGCAAAACAGGCCTGCGGCTTGTGGATGTCTCCCCCACATCCACCTGCACATTCCTTGGGGCAGGAGCTGAGCCAGAGCTAACCGCAACAGGCAGCGGCTGCATCTCCTAGCTGAGCCAGCACGAGAAGCAGCTCGGACAGGTGGCCACCGCCAGTTGCGCCCACCTGCCAGGCCCGCCCTTGGGGATTTTTTCCTGCTGGCGGTTCCTGGCTGGTACTGACAGCCGCCACTGTGCCTCACAGTACCCAGACCCATGGCTGCCAGCTGGCCCCAGCAGCAGCAGTAGCAGAGGCGCCCCGGTAGTCCCGCCTGGGAGCCACCATCGGGAAGAAATCCTCCAGGAAGAAGAGCAGCTCATCGGGGAGACTCTGGCAGGCGGGTGAAGCGGGAGCGATGTTGACTCCCTGATGAGCTGCTCTCCTTCCTGGAGGATATCTTCCCGTTAGAGGTTCCCAGGCAGGACTGCTTCTGACCATGATTCTGCGCATGCACAGGAAATTGAAGTGTGTGAATGTGTGTGTGTGTGCGCGCGTATGCATATGTGCACTCAATTTCTCCTTCCTCCCATTGTGTTCCAGTAGGGCCGTGAATGGCAGCTCTTTACTGGATATGAGGGTAGGTTACTATTAGAAAATTGAGTTACTTTTGTTACACATTCTGTCATGTGTTCTTTGATACAGCCTGCTACATTCAGGAGTGCTGAAATAATTCAACAATTTCAAGTCAGCTTATGTACTTGCAGTAGAGGGGGCTATGAGGAAGAAACATAAAGTCTTCAGGGAAAAACTACCATACAACACACTGAAAGCCAGCTGGTCTAGTGGTTAAGGCACCATTATAAACAGAAGACCATGAGTTTTAATTCTGCCTTAGGCATGAAAGCTATCTGAGTGACTTCAGGCAAGTTGCTCTTTTTCACCTCAAATACTTCACAGGGTTGCCATTGTGGAGAAAAGGATACAGTTTCTTTTATTTATTTATTTATTTGTTTGTTTGTTTGTTTGTTTTGTCAAGTACATATTGGTGATATACAAAGATATAACAATGTTTATATACATGATGCTATAAGAGAGAAACATTAGGACAGGGGATGGAAGGCACGCTGGAGCACATCGTTAGATATATTTTTAAAAGTTTGTTTGTCAATCAAGTATAGGATAGTAGTTTATATAAATATAACATAGAAAGTAGGACAGTAGAAACATAGAAGATTGACGGCAGAAAAAGACCTCATGTTCCATCTAGTCTGCCCTTATACTATTTCCTGTATTTTATCTTAGGAAGATTATATGTTTATCCCAGGCATGTTTAAATTCAGTTACTGTGGATTTACCAACCACGTCTGCTGGAAGTTTGTTCCAAGCATCTACTACTCTTTCAGTAAAATATTTTCTCAAGTTGCTTCTGATCTTTCCCCCAACTAACCTCAGGTTGTCCCTCCTTGTTGTTGTGACTAACAATGGTTAAAAATACAACACATGTAAAAAACATCAATAAAATCACATATATCATAAAAATAAAATGATGCGTACTAACAATCAGTCTTAATTCCAGCCCTGCTAGAAAAGCCAGCTTTTGATAGCTTTCTGGAAGACTGGTAAGGAGGAGATAATGCGAATCTCTGGGGGCAGTTGATTCCACAGGGTCAGAAAGCACTAGCTCAACGGCTCATAGGAATGAAGATTAGCACACACACACACACACAAAGTGGGCTACTACTAGCGGAGTAAAACCCACTGGGACACCTTTATCTTTTACAACATGAACCAGATTTCATTTATGCTGGAATGGAAAATTCTGTTTTGAGATGTTGCTTATCAATTAACAGTACATTTCTTTCTTATCCAATTAAGAAGTCTTATTTAATAAACTATTTTGGTCTCTCAAGTAACAGAACAGGTTAGAACATGGCCTGACTGAAACAAAAATCTAATGTGCCATCATGGCTAACAGTATGAGTTAGGCTGATAAATCTTCCACAACCAAATTGTAACAGACAGCTTTCTGATCATATTTACACATCTCAAAATAATCTGAGTCTTTTTAATTAATAGAATACATCACTCGACTTTAGTTAAATGACCTTTGGTTAATTGACCTTCATTTAGTTAAGGTCAAGAACCCAGCTGATTCCAGTGAATAAGGAGATTAGATGTTTTCCATATGTACATAAAATCAACTACATGTGTACATAAAATTAAGATCCAGATTCCTTTAGAGTTTTAAACACAATCAATAGAAAGAAAATAAACCCAAGCCCAGCAGCATATTTAATTTCCAAAAGCTAGTATCATGTGACATTTAGATAAACCATTCCCAACCAAATATAATGAAGCAACTGGAGAGAAGGGATGCTTTTAAAGACAAATAGGTATTAAATGTATATTTATATGTAACTTATATAAAATAAACAAATTACATCATGTGTATAAAATACACATAATGCACATTAAATGCATGCAAATTGTCCAAAGTGATTTGCTGAACAAATGACTTTTCCAATATTTATTTTTTATTTATTTATTCATTTGTCCAATACACAAATACATAGGAAGAAAAATAGACATGTGGTAATATATATAAGGGTAAAAGTGAACTTAGAAGAGAGGATATATGAAAGGAAGAGATTATATATGATAGGTGAAAGAAAGGAAAGACAATTGGACCTAGGACAAAAGGCACACCAGTGCACTTATGTATGCCCCTTACTGGCCTCTTAGGAACCTGGAGAGGTCAATCGTGGAGAGACTAAGGGAGAAATGTTGGGGGTTAGGGGTTGACACAATTGAGTCCGGTAATGAGTTCCACGCTTCGATAACTCGATTGTTGAAATCATATTTTTTAGAGTCAAGTTTGGAGCGGTTCATATTAAGTTTGAATCTGTTGCGTGCTCTTGTGTTATTGCAGTTGAAGCTGAAGTAGTCATTGACCAGTAGGACGTTGCAGCATATGATATTGTGGGCAATACTCAAATCGAATATTTGGGAATTTTATCCAAAATCATATTTTCTCCATTGTGTCTGATCTAGTGAATAGGATTATATAAAATATATGTTTACTGTACCTACTGTACCTCATTTATTAGACTATAGAATTAATTATCCCCAGCCAACCAATGTGGTTCCTGGCTCAAATCTTCAACAGCCTAATCCCAACACAAAGCTATTGTCATAGCCTAGAACAGGGGTGTCAAACTCGATTTCATTGAGGGCCACATCAGGGTTGTTTTTGACCTCAGGGGAATGGGGTGGGCATGGCCAGCTCAACATTAGGAGCGCAGATGGTGACTCAAGCATTCTGCTCTCCTGAGCTCCATTTTCAACTGTGACGGCATCCTGCAACTCTCTTCCAATGAAAACGGAGTTTGGGAAGGGTAGCACACAACCCTCACAAGTTCCATTTTTACTAGCAGAGTCACCTTGGGCCAGTACTTCGCTGTTTCCTGGGTGGCCCTGCGGGCCAGATGTAAGCACCCTGCCAGCAGAATTTGGCCCCTGTGCTTTGAGTTTGAAACCCCTGACCTAGAAAGAATAATCAAAGTTAATTATATGTTAATTCTTTCAAACATGCCAGTTTAAGAAAAGTGAAGGCGTTCCTGGTATTTAGTCAAAAAACCAAATATCACTGAAATCTCTAAAGACAATTTTTATGCTAAAAATATCACAGCCAAGGAAATTTAAAGTTGCTCATGTTTATTTATTTATTTATTTATCTATCTATCTATCTATCTATCTATCTATCTATCTATCTATCTATCTATCTATCTATCTATCTATCTATTTATTTATTGGATTTGTATGCCGTCCCACCCCGCAGACTCGGGGCGGCAAACAACAGTAATAAAACAGCATATAATAATAATCTAATACTAAAAACAGTTAATAATATACTTTCTACACATGCCTCAAATATACTTTGTGGCCTGTGTAGAAATAATGGAAACATGTTTTCTTCATTAGTTTCCTCCTGATTCTTCTAAAATGCTTCAGTTATTTGCTACAAAGTTCAACATTTTATATAATTTGCCCTTTCTATACAATGCCACCACCTTCCTTTCCAAGAACTTGATACTTTGGAAATTCAGGAACAATAGCGATGGGCCCTTTCGTTTTTAATGGCTCCTGGTGTTCAGATAACCCCTGTATGGAAGTTCATGATCAGCTGAAACTGTCTTTTGCTGAGCATCCAGTTTTTAATGAGTGTAACGGAAATGTGTAAGTCATGTGAATTATTGGCTAGCTTTCTTCTCTCTGCCCAATCTAGAAATTTGATTAATAACTCAAACCTGAACAGCAGACTTATAATCTTTACCTTTAAAAAAAACCCCATGGGGTTTCTTTTTAGATCTTTCTCTGTCAGCATAACAGATGGCAGAGTTTTTACAGATGCAATGCTAGGCATAACAATGCCAGATTTTGTGGTTACTTCTTCTCTTCAGTCATTATACCCACTTCCTTAATGAAGTGGTAATCTATTTAGTTAGAAGACACAGAAACACAATACAGCATTAAGGAATAGTGTGAAACATTGGCAACTAAGCCCAGTTATTACTATGGTATATATTTAGCATGTAATTTTTTTTCTACAGAAAGACTGTTTGGATTTTGCCTAATATTGTAAATTGACAATTCTTTATGCATCTTGAGAGTCTTTTATACAACTGAGGGGATAATTAACCTGCTGGAGTCAGAACACAGCACTGAATGAAAATAGCCAAAAAGTTTCTGCCACAGCCTCAAATACCTAAATGGCATCTTGATATGAGTTCCCTTCTTTTGATAAACAGAGAACAAATTATTTGCAAATTTGCCATAATAGGTGGAATGTATGATTTGTGAACCATACAAAGATAAAATGACACGAGCTATTCTTTCCAACCGAGCTATTCTTTATATAGAGGAGACACCTATCAAGAATCAAAAATTGATACCTTAATAGATACTTAAACTGGAATATATAAGGCGCAGGACTGTTTTTCATCGTTCTTTATTTTATTTTTTTAATTTATTTATTTTTGTCCAATACACAATGAGAGTTTCAGTGGGTATATATATGTGTGTGTGTGTGTGTGTGTGTGTGTGTGTGTGTGTGTGTGTGTTTTCGTAGATTTTCATGGGTATATGTATGTAGATTGTTCTGAGTTCGAGTTTTGCCCTGTGTAATATTAGACATGCAAAATATTACCTGGGGCAAAACCCGAACTCAGAACAATCTACACACACACACACACACACACACACACACACATATATATATATATATATATATATATATATATATATATTTGTTTTCGTAGATTTTCACGGGTACAGGTATGACGGTCTTGGTGTATTCGGGTTTCTTCCCTTGTAGGATTTGGAAATTTCTGGCGATGTTTCGACGAGGTCCCACTCGTCATCTTCAGGCTGGTGTTTCCGTCCTTGTTCTAAGGCGAACACTGCGAGACCTGAGCTGCCTTCCTTCTATAAATACTGGTGGCTGGGTGTGGTTTGATGGCTCAGCAATTGCCTGCTGTGTAGAAACTTCCTGGTGAGTCAGTGGGGTAACATCTGGGGTCGTTGATGTAGCTGAGGTATGCTGATTAGTTAATGGTTGTAGATTAGGCGTGATATCCTGAGTAGTTGGAACTTGCAGACTATTTGATTGTTTTACAATGTGTGTTCTGAGTCTGGTTTCTATGGCTGGGATATGTTTGAGGGCTGGTTTCCAGATGTCTGGTAAGTGGGAGGTATCATCCCGCTTGTTCATATTTTTCCTGAGAAAACATTAAATTTGTATTGTTGTCCTGTGTATAAAATGGAGAATATGCTCATCATCAATGACTGAATAAATCTTTATTTATGTATCCAAAATCTCAGTGTACATTACATGTATTTGCATGTAATAAGTGTACTAAGGGGGTGCTGATACTAAGCAGAGAGAGACATCTCAGCTCTCACTATAAGAAATAATGTTTTATTTTATTCCAATTATCTTCTGTGCCATTTCAGCTGACACAACTCAAGATACAAAAGATAATTTCAGGATACAAGTCTAAGGTTAAAGTTTTTGGAGTTTGGAGAGGAAACCTCAGAGTCAGGTAGTACATTTGTTGGTTAGTTATAATCTGATTAATTGGCAACTATTCTCCCATCTTGGACAAAGATTTCCAGTCTACAGAATCCACAGGATCTTTTCACTGGAAAACCAAGGTCAAATGTATAGTAGATAGCAACATTTTCTGGTCATTGGCTTAATCAAGAAAAGGAGGGTTAGCCCTAATAGGTATTTCAAGTTTGATTCTCACTGGCTCAAGGTTGACTGAGTCTTTCATCCTTCTGAAGTTGGTAAAATGAGTACCCAGATTGCTCTTTCCTTCAGAGACTACAGCTGTGTGATAATAATAGCAATCCTGTGTCTCTTGATAAACTTAGTGATACTCTGAAATTGAAATATGTGAATGCATCTAAGGTGACTTTGCAGCTAAGTAGCTGCTAAGTGAAAATGAGTAATTAAAGTTAGAAGGCTTTGAATTCTTGTCCTGCTTCGCCACAAAGCCATCTTGGTGTCCTTGGACCAGTCACTTTTATTTTATTTTATTTTATTTTACTTTACTTTACTTTACTTTACTTTACTTTACTTTACTTTACTTTACTTTACTTTACTTTACTTTACTTTACTTTACTTTACTTTACTTTACTTTACTTTACTTTACTTTACTTATTTATTTGTCAAACAATTATAGGGTGATAATTTGTACATATTAAACATTAGATAAGTAATGATAAAAAGTAGACAATGAGACAGGGACAGTAGGCACAATGGTGCGCTTATGCACGCCCCTTACAGACTTCTTAGAAAGGAGGAGAGATCAATTGTAGATAGTCTAAGGTTAAAGGTTTTGGGGTTAGGAGTAGAAACCACAGAATCAGGTAGTGCATTCCAGGCGTTGATTACTCCGTTGCTGAAGTCGTATTTTTTGCAGTCAAGTTTGGAACGGTTGACATTTACTTTAAATCGATTTCGTGCTCGTGTGTTGTTGCGGTTGAAGGTGAAGTACTTTCTTTCTGTAAGCCCTAGGAAGGAGGAAATGGCAAACTACCTCTGAATTGCAGGGCCTTGTCCAGACAGTCACTGAGAATCAGTCCCAGCTGAATAAGGGGGGGGGGAGAACCCTGCTAAGTAATACTCTGTTTCCAGAGTATTTAAAGAGTTAAGAATAAGATTCCAGATAATGTATTTTCACTATACTAATGGTAAGGTTGGGGGCATCTTGGGTGAGAATATGCTTTTCTTTAAAAATAAAATTAAAATCCAACATTTGTCAGAGCTGTTAACAAAACACATTTGTTTTTAGAGAATTTAGCACGTACTAAAGTCAAAGTAGAACTTGTAATATAGTGCTGGGGAGATAATCCAAGGCTCTAGGCCTAAATGCTGGAACATCACTTTTCCGGTTTTGCCAGATAACACAGTGCAGATATGGGTCCATAACACCAGGCCAAACTATTCTAGGGTTTGCAGAAACAGTGTCTTCTTAAGTTGTAGAAATTTAATTAGCGAAAAAGGAAGTGTACAAAGGTGGCGATAACACAGTTGGTCACTGTGTCTCTCTGATGAGATTATTCTCTGTACCTCTGAACTTTATTATCCAAACAAAAACCCATAATGTGACATGGTCTTTCTGACAATTGGGTTTTTTTAAAAAAAAAATACTCAGGAAAGCTGTCTGGCTATTAATTGTGACTGCTTGAGATGACTAAATAGGCTGCATGTCTCAGTTTTTATCACTGGCTTCAGGGCAGCGTAACTTATGTTCTGGTTATCACTCAATTATAGATTTTTGTTTTCACTTCGAACTCACGGCTCACTATTCTGATCTTTCCAGTTTGTGCTGACATAAAGCTCCGGTGAAGTGCAGAAGTATGGGCTGAGGTTTTTTGAAAGAACAGAGGTCTTGTGGTTGATTTATGATGTGTAATGTTGGTTGGAGTTTGGGATTCTCCCAAAAGGCAAATATTACAACATTAATCATTGCACATAATTTGGAAAAGCCATGTAAGCAGGGCCACTGATCTAGTTGCAAGCTATTTTCAGGCAGATATGTAAAACTACTGATCCTGATAATATATGACTCTAATATTACAGAAATAGGAAATATTATTTTTTTTCTAAACGCACATTTTGAAGATGGCTTAGAAAAATCTCTCCAGATTTTACATAAGCACATCTCTCTGCTTTTTATTAAAGCAATCTGACTTTTCCCCCCAAGCTTTAGCATAAGTCTGGGGAAAAATTGGCAATTGCTTCAAGGAGCTGATTCATTAAAATTAATGGCACTCTAGGCAGGACAGGGAGAAAGGTTGATCACCTAGAAGACCTTAGTATTTCTGCATCGTTTGCCTGGCTGTCAAGTTTTTCTGGCTATGCTATTTTTTATAGCTGAATTTTTAAAATTGACTTTTAAAATAACATTTTATTTTGCAATATAAATGAATAGCAGATTAATAGAGGGTATTTTCATTTCCAACTTTTTTATTGCCACAATGGAATTCTTAAAAACTGAATTTATGAAGAAAAATTCCAGAAATTTGAGAAAATGGGGCAACTTCAGCCAAAACTTTATTAGATACCTCACTATGGCAGCATTTGATATAATTAAACATGACTTTTTCTGAAGGTCTTCTAGGCATGCGTGTCTTGGCACCGTTTGATGTTGCTCTCTCCAACGCTAGATAACATCTATATGAAAGTGCTAGGAGGGATGATTCAGAGGACAGAGTTGAGGTTTCATCAATATGTTCATGACACCTGGTTATATAATGATATTCATTGATACACTGCAAAAGTCCTAAATTGGTTCCTAGAGGCTATGAGAGAGGCTATGGATAGGGCAAAAGAAGTTTAAATTTAACCCTGTGAGATGGACATTGTTCATGAACACTGATGTATCACATCAAGATATTTCTCAAGTCATTCCCCTGAACAGGTCATGCTTCCCTGACAGAGTCAATTTTGTAAATTATGAATAGTGATGGGCGAACCCAAAGGTGTTCAGGTTCGGCAAGTTCGGACGAACTTTACGCAAAATTTGGCCGAACCCGAACTCGAACCCGAAAGAGGAATCCCTCCCATGAAGAGATTCTGGGGGTGGAGCTTTGACATCACCGGCAGGTTGCTAAGGATGCCAAGGTGATCACTTCCTGGATTCCCTGGATTCTCCCTTTGCTTGCAGCGCTGCTGTGGCATCCTTTTTGGTAAAAATAACAATGTTTATTTTTACATGAAGACCTCCCTTTGAAGGAGCTGGGGAATCCCTCCCATAAAGAGATTCCGGGGGCGGAGCTTTGACGTCACTGACAGGTTGCTAAGGACGCCAAGGTGATCACTTCCTGGGTTCCATGGAATCCTGGAAGTAATCACCTTGGCGTCCTTAGCAACCTGCCGGTGACGTCAAAGCTCCGAATGCCAAACAAGACCCCGAACTTTGCCTGAAGTTTGAAAACATTTTGGGTTCAGTTCGCCCATCACTAATTATGAATCCTTTTGAATGTCTGGTACCTACTCAGATTAAAATGCAAATTTCCCATCTACAGCAGGTGGAAGTCTCAGGGAGTTGAATTAGTTATGGTCCAATCTGGAGAAGAATGCTCTGGATAAGTAATTCACATTCACTTGGGTTACTAGAATATACTCTACTTGGGTTAGAGATCTAAAAGTTACAACTGGTGAAAAATGTGGTAGTACATTTACTGGCAGGTCAATCCTACCTGTCCAGAATAATGTCTATTTTGCAGTTGCTGCATTGGTTTAACAGTAGATTTTTGGAGTCATTTCAAAGCACTGGTACCCTGTTTCCCCGATAGTAAGACACCCCCGATTGTAAGATGTATCGGGGGTTTCAGGGGGGTCGGCTAATATAAGCCGTACCCCGAAAGTAAGACATATGTCTTACTTTCGGGAAAACACAGGGTTATTGCCGCCTCCCTCTCATCTAGCTGCGCGCCACCTCCTGCCCACGTCCGCACCGTCCCCCTCTCCATACATCGCCGCGTCTGCCACCTCCCTCTGATCTTAATGAGCGCCGCCTCCTGCCCACTTCTGCGCCGCCCCCCCTCCATACGTCACCCCGTCTAAATGTTAATTTTATGGTTAAAACAAAAAATTCGACAATTTTTTTCCAATATAAGACATACCCCGAAAGTAAGACATAGTGGGGCTTTTGGGGATAAAAAGAAAGTAAGACACTGCCTTACTTTCGGGGAAACACGGTAATTACTGTTGAAGCTTTACATCGTGCAGCATTCAAATTCCATCAAGTAGTTTCATCAAGCAGGAAGGAATCCGTCTGCCCATCCTGACTATCTGTATGGGACTTGCTAAGAATCCATTCTCTTGCAAAGCATATTTATTTATTTATTTATTTATTATTTGGATTTGTATGCCGCCCCTCTCCGAAGACTCGGGGCGGCTCACAACAAGTGAAAAAACAATCCAATACATAATCCAATTAATTAGAATATGAAAAGTTTTAAAAAACCCTATACTAACATACACACACACAAGCATACCATGCATAAATTCCGCGGGCCCAGTGGGAGATGTTCAGTTTCCCCATGCCTGACGGCAGAGGTGGGTTTTGAGAAGTTTACGGAAGGCAGGAAGAGTAGGGGCAGTTCTGATCTCCGGGGGGAGTTGGTTCCAGAGAGTCGGTGCCGCCACAGAGAAGGCTCTCCCCCTGGGGCCCGCCAACCGACATTGTTTAGTTGACGGGACCCGGAGGAGGCCCACTCTGTGGGACCTAATCGGTCGCTGGGATTCGTGCGGCAGAAGGCGGTCTCGGAGATATTCTGGTCCGATGCCATGAAGGGCTTTAAAGGTCATAACCAACACTTTGAATTGTGACCGGAAACTGATCGGCAGCCAATGCAGACTGCGGAGTGATGGTGAAACATGGGCATACCTGGGTAAGCCCATGACTGCTCTCGCAGCTGCATTCTGCACAATCTGAAGTTTCCGAACACTTTTCAAGTGGAGTACAGGAGGATTGATGGCCTTCTCAATATGAGTCCCATTCCCCTCCCTGAAGATAAATGCTTCCCTTCTTCTCCTTCCTCTCCTGAAGTGAAAGCTGTCTTTTCTTAGTGTACCTTTAAGCCAAGATGAAATGTAGAGTGCTCTAATACTGGAGTCTACAACCTTTTAGACCTCAGGGACCATTAGATTCATAATTTTAAATCCCGCGGACCATTAATACAAATCCAATTACCACTTGCTGAAGCGCTTGAACTCCCAGTGATGGGATGGGGTTCTTCTGGCATTCTCTCCCCTTCTCTCTGTCTGTCTGTCTGTCTCTCTCTCTCTCTCTCTCTCTCTCTCCCTACCTCTTTCTCTCTCTCCCCACCTCTCTATCTCTCTCCCACTCCTCTTTGCCTGTCTCTCCTCTCTCTCTATCCATCTCTCTTTCTTTCTCTCCCTCTTTTCCTCTCTCTCCCCCTCTTTCTTTGTCTCTCCCTCTCATCTCTCCCTCCCCATCCTTTCCTTGACCCCATCTCTCATCTCTTCCCCCCATCTATGTCTTTCTCTCTCTCTCTCATCTCTCTTTCTCTGACATATCTATCTCTCTTTCTCTCTCTCGCTTTTCTCTCTCTCCTTTCTCTTTCCTCCCTTTCTCTTTCTCTCTCTCTCATCTCTCATATATATATTCGACACAAAATGTAACTCTTCCCTGGTACAGAGCTGAAGGGATTGGATACTGTAGCCTAGAGGATAATTCTCTGCCTTACAAGGCAAAGGTTGCAGGTTCAAGTCCCAGTGGGTATGGCAAGCTGATGAGGCCAAAATAAGGCTGAAATAGATCTATCCTAGTCTCCCTTAATTTTCAAATTCAGCTTAAACATGTGACACATACAGATAGAATTGTCGGCTATCAATAAAATTAACTGCCTTGGAAATGGCCCTGGGTTGGGCCGAGAGGCAAAAAAGGAGCTCTGATGTTCCTTCAATATACCAGGGTGATTCGACACAAAATGTAACCCTTCCCTGGTACAGAGCTGAAGGGATTGGATACTGTAGCCTAGAGGATAATTCTCTGCCTTACAAGGCAAAGGTTGCAGGTTCAAGTCCCAGTGGGTATGGCTAGCTGATGAGGCCAAAATAAGGCCGAAATAGATCTATCCTAGTCTCCCTTAATTTTCAAATTCACTGGGATTTGATCTGGCAGCTTCTGCCTTGTAAGGCAGAGAATTAACATCTGAGCCCCCAGACCTGATCCCTTCAGCACTGTACCAGGGAGGGGCTATATGTTTTTTTATGTCGGATCACCCTGGTATATTGAAAGAACGTCATATATATATGCCAAAAACATAGTTTATAAATATAGTTGGATTCATATGTCAGACTTGGCTACAATTAAGGTAGCTATGACATGACTTAGTGGGTTATGTGATTGTCAACAACCTCCTTGTAGGAATTGGAAGTCAGAATGAGGGGAAAAAACCAGTACCTGGAGAAAGCTGTAGTAAGAAGGGACTTCTCCATTTTATACTGACAAATTAAAACTTTCCCCCACTGGTGAAAACCATACTAAAAAGCATGTTACTAAAAGTATATGTTACTGTGTACATTCTGTATATAAACCCTGGTCTTCCTATATTACACTATATAAATAAAATTACTCCAAATCAGCCATCCACACAGTGTCTTTTGGCACAGAGCCGAGATATAACTCAAGGGAAGGAAATCTATTTTATGTGCTGTATCTCCAATTTTGTTATAGGAAGGATGAAGGGAAGAGCAGCTTATTTATAAGTAACACTCTGCTAGCATGGGTCATAGGGGCAAGACGGTTAGTGAAAAATATTGATTTTTTTAAAAATGTTGTAATTTTATTAAATGTTTCACCTACAATTAAAATTTAAAAATACAAACAAAAAAATTAAAAACCAGAAAGCGCAGAAAAGAAAAAAAACTACAAAACAAAAAATAAGAATGTGGTAAATAAAAAGGAAAATGTAGAAAGAATATATAAAAAATTAATACCCCCCTTCATCACAAGTATAAACAATTTTTGGAACTGCTCACCCTTAAAATGCAACAAATGATCCATTTTCAGATACATTCTCAGAAGGATGGGTATCAACACAATAGAAGCATAAAGAATGTGTGTTAAAATAAAGAGGTTTTGAAAGTTTAGCTCATAGTAGTTCACAGTAAGCTGTATCAAAATCTCTAGGGCAACATATTGACATGTTTCTTTTTATAAAAAAATGATTCTTTCTTAGAGCAGTAATAGTAGAAGGGAAGAAAATAACCTCAGATTTCTTAATTTTATTTATTCATTTGTTTATTTGGCTGTCCACTTTCTGTCAGTGACCCTAGATCAGTGGTTCCCAACCTTTCTAATGCCGCGACCCCTTAATACAGTTCCTCATCTTGTGGTGACCCCCAACTATAAGTTTAGTGCCAATTCTTCCAACAGATCTTTAAGCTGATTGGCAAGAGGTCAGAGGGACACCCCCCTGTAAACACCTGATCGGTAGGATTGTAAAAATATGTTCCGAGATGCCAGAATAGAAGCTTTAGTTGATAACACCATTGGAAATTTGTCTTTTCCCATGGTCTTAGACGAACCCTGTGAAATGGTCATTCGACACCCAAAGGGGTCCCAACCCCAAGGTTGAGAACCACTGCCAATACTTCAGATCGTGCAGAATGCAGCTGCAAGAGCAATCATGAGCTTCCCCAAATATGCCCATGTCACACCAACACTCCGCAGTCTGCATTGGTTGCTGATCAGTTTCCGGTCACAATTCAAAGTGTTGGTTATGACCTATAAAGCCCTTCATGGCACCGTACCAGATTATCTCTGGGACCACCTTCTCCCGCATGAATCCCAGCGACCGGTTATGTCCCACAGAATTGGCCTTCTCCGAGTCCCGTCAACTAAACAATGTCGTTTGGTGGGACCCAGTGGAAGAACCTTCTCTGTGGTGGCCCCAGCCCTCTGGAACCAACTGCCCCCAGAGATTAGAATTGCCCCCACCCTCCTCGCCTTTCATAAGCTCCTTAAAACCCACCTCTGCCATCAGGCATGGGGAAACTGAGATATTCTTTCCCCCTAGGCCTCTACAATTTATGCATGGTATGTTTGTATGTGTGTTTGGTTTTATAAATAAGGGTTTTTTAGTTGTTTTAGTATTGGATTGTTACATGCTGTTTTTATCACTGTTGTTAGCCGCCCCGAGTCCACGGAGAGGGGCGGCATACAAATTAAATAAGTAAGTAAGTAAGTAAGTAAGTAAGTAAGTAAGTAAGTGACATGCACCCATTACTCTACTGGGTTACAGTGCATGCATGCACACTGGCCAACTGGTCTTCACACACATGGGAGTGCCAAGAACCAGAAGAGAAGCTCCACAGCAAATGCATGCAGGGGCCGGAAGGCTGAGCTTCTGGTTTCCAGTGTGCAAAAGTTGGTCTTTGCACACACACGCATGCCAGAAACCGGAAGTCCAGGCTGCCAGAATGCATGGGCCAGAAACTGAAATGTCAAGTTCCCAATACACACATGCTCTTCCAGTTTCTGGTGATCTCCTGTGCACACATGCTCCGGTTTCAGCACTCCGGTTTCACCAACACCGTTCTCATCACTCTTTTGCTGTTTATTCCCCAAAAATGTTTCTAAAATCCTTACTCTTGTGTTTTAAAGCATCTTTCACTAAGGATTGAGGGAAACTCACCAGGCACTGTAAAACTTGCCTGTCCCAAAGTTCCTAATACTTAAGCAGTTAAGAAGCAATTTCCAAAAATGATTAAAAAATTAGGTTTTGTGAACCTTATATGTCCTTTATGGTGTGAAATCCTTCAACTCCCAGGCATTTGACTCACAAATAAACTGTACAAATTTCTGTTCCTTCAATGTACTCACAAGAAACATTGCCTGGAGTACAAGTGGGTGATATCACAAACTCTCCTTTTTCCAGAGAGAAACTTCATGGGCCATACTTTGCCTTCTGGCCACTAATTCCTACCACAATGTCAACCCAATTCAGGAACATCTAGTTCACCACGAATCCTTATTGACAAAGGCTGACTGATGAGGGCACTGATCAGGGGTGGGTTCTACTTAACTTCCCCAGTTTGCATCATGATGGAAGTGCATGTTTTGCACATCCCCATTGCAATTTTGCTTCAGAGCAGCTTAAAATCAGCCTGAAACACAGCTGAGGAGCTGATCTGCTGGGCTTCAGAAGGAATAAAGGTCAATATAATCCCGGGGCCTCTTTTAAGTGTCACCAACAGGTCACTACTGGTTTGGCCAAACTGATCCAAACCAGGACGAACCCACCCCTGGCACTGTTCTTCCCCCCTCCAAAAAAACCATGATTTTTTGTTTTGTTTTAATATGCTACATTTTTGTTCATGTAAAATGCAAGAACAATTTCTAAGATTTCACAACTCCATCTCAATGAAGAAAAAAAAATGATAGGATTTTTGCATCTTTGGATGTAAAATTCACAGTGGGGGAAAAATAGAAATATCAGATATAACCAAATGCTCAGCCTCTTGAAGAATGATGATTTATATTAAAGAAGAGAAAATTCTGTATTTTGAAATGGAGTTTTATTCATTTTTCAGGGAGCTATCAACCTACTCTCAAGTGGATTATAAATTCTAAATCACTGAAATCCATACACTAAGCAATAAAATGTCACTCTACCTTCCTTCAAATCTGCTGACTGAACATGCAACCTGGGAATATCCATTATTATTTTCCTGATCATAAATTTTGGGGGGATCAGTGCCGCTGGTGATATCACTGCTCTGCTGCTTAAAAGAGGGTCCTCCCTCAAGCCCCCGTGGCTTCCATGAATCCATCCAAAACATATACATTGATACTTTATTATAACCAGAATTTTCATCAAAGTAAATTTTTAAAAATGAAATAAAATTAATATCTCAGGGTGCGGTATATGCTTATTGACTTTCAAAGGCAAGTTCTAACTTTTACATACTGCCCCACTTCAGTCTTCCTTTTTCAAACCATTGTTTGCAAAATGATCCTGTGAACAAACAACACCAAACAATGGAAGAATGAAATCAATCGCTTGATCTAATTTGTAGCTAATTAGTCTCTCTCGGAAATAAATAACATTCTTGATTTTATTCTTTTCCCAACAAAGGTAGCATCAGATTTTAGCAAAACAGCTGCAGAGAGAGCATATCTTTCTGGCAGTCCATAAATCAACTCTAAATCTCAAATGAACTTAATTGATAATGGCAGCCAGTCTAACTTAATCATAAGTGAATTTCTCTCTCCGCTCAGATGTCACTGGATGAGTGTTGGCAAGAATTTCTGCCCTTGCAAACACTTTAGATACTGTTTCTTGCTTTTGGGCAGGATCTCTCACAAGTGCTTGGATACAGTCCAAGATACATCATGGGGTTTTCTTAGAAAAACAAAACAAAACCCTCATTCACTTGAAAAGAAAACCCCTTCATATTGTCACTCTCTGACCTGAGTGGTGTGTTAAATAGTATGCTTGACTGGCACTAGGGAAACTTAAGTTGAAATGCACTCTCAGCCATGAAATTCACTAGATGACCTTGAATAAAACATTGTCTCAAGTTAATATACCTGACAAATCTCTTGTGAGATGAAGATCATGAAGAGAAATAATAGCTTGTCTGAAGATGTTGAAAATAATAATCCAATATTTTAGTAATACACATGGGTTTAGGAAAGAAAGATCAATTCTGGGTTTGTTTTCTGATTTCTATACATCTTTTCTTAATCTCCAGTCCTATATATACTTGCTCCTGATTATAATCTCTGAAAAATTTCTGGAGAACCAGTGCAATTTCAGAAGACTGGAGGTGCACAAATGTTGTCCCTATCTTCAAAAAAAGAGAGGAAGAAAACGTAAAAACGTAATTAAAAAATAGAACAGATAAAGGAAATTACTGGACTGCTAGATCACAAAGAAGTTGAAAATATTTTTTTTATTGAAAAACTGAATTAATTTCTCCATACAGAATTTAGTGTATGTAAAAGGGGAAGGAAAGAGAAGGGAAGGGAAGAGGAATTACTTTGGAAAATACACTTTAGCTTTTGCCAAAAAAATATTTGCAGGAAGAATTTTAAAGCCTTGTCACTTGATAAGATTTTACATTTAAGTAGATCAAAATAAAACAAGTGGGAATTATATAGATTTCAGTCAGGAAAAAAACCCATAAAACTGATATGCCCTGATCACATCATTTTAAAAACTTTGCTGAAGAAGCAGAAATGCATAATACGTACACATTTTATGCATCACTTTGAGGAAAGCTAACTGAAGTTACTTTTCAATATAAACAAACAAACATCAATATGGATACAAATATTTCAACAAAACTTAACTCCAATAAGGTGATGATACTACAGAGTCTGGAGTGAGTTCTATGCATCAACTACTTGGTTACTAAAGCCATATTTCATGCAGTCAAGTTTAGAGCAGTTTACTTTAAGTTTGTGTCTGTTGTGTGCTCTTGTGTTGTTCTGGTTGAAGCTGAAATAGTCATTGATAGGAAGGACATTATAGCAGATGATTTTATGGGCTATGATTAGGTCGTTCTATCATTAAGCAAAATGCACACTGAGTAAAACTATGTTACACTCTCGGTTCAGCTTTTCTTTGCTTTACAGAGCTACCGTGGTCATAAATGCGAGTACTGGACTCAACATTATTTTTTCCATATCATCAGTACAGTGTTCCCTCGATTTTCACAGGGGATGTGTTCCGAGACCGCCCACGAAAGTTGAATTTCCACGAAGTAGAGATGCGGAAGTAAATATACCATTTTTGGCTATGAACAGTATCACAAGCCATCCCTTAATACTTTAAACCCCTAAATTACCATTTCCCATTCCCTTAACAACCATTTACTCACCATTATTACTGGTACTCACCATTGAATAAGACACTTAGTGATTCTGATATTTATAAACATAATTATTTATTAATTGGTTCTTTGTTATTTATTTGCAAAAATTATTAGTTTGGCGATGACGTATGAAAAACCGTGGTATAGAAAAAAATCTGTGAAGTATTTTTTAATTAATATTTTTTGAAAAACCGCGGTATAGGCTATTCGCAAAGTTCGAACCCGCGAAAATCGAGGGAACACTGTACTATGAATAGTCACTTGTACGAGGCAGTAGCAGAATGAGCACTATTTGTTATGAAGGATATGGCCTTAGTGAATTATAGTTAACTCTTGGAAGCCTGTTTCAGAAGCTATTTACATATTTAACAAATAAGAATGTGAAAGGTGAAACAGAGTAGAGCTTCCTTCTTCACCTACAAACAGTGATGAGCTCCTACGGGAATGGTCAGGAACGCAGTTCCGGTAGCAAAATTTGGAGCTCCGCCCCAGAGCACCCAATTTGCACTTAAAGATGTTGAAACAAAATGCATAAGCCATGCCCACGGTGTGGTAGTAAAAATTTTGGTAGCCCATCACTGCCTACAAACCTGAAAACACACACACACACACAAACAAACTGTACAGAGCACAGTCTACCAGATGCTTCATCCTCAAACTGGTTTAGAATTTCATTATGGGTGAAGAATTTTGTTAGCAGCTTTTTGGGGGTTGCTATTCTTACACCAAAGGAGCTAGTGATAACATATAAAGGAACATCTCATTTATTAAGTGGTATCATGTCAGGGAGGGGAAGTTGTGAAACAAGATGAGGATGGTGGGAGAGCGGTGTTACCCAATTGCTTCTATATTAAGGGAAAGGAGTCCTGAGTCTGTTTCAGGATTAACTTTTTTTAAAAAAAATATTTCTCTGAGCGGCCAGCATTGGCTTGCTTTCATAACTGCAGTTTATTGGTCTGTTGGCTCAAGCAAACCTAAACACAAGAGAAAGTCAATCTTGCACCATAGCTAACACCTGGAATATATTCTCCAGAGTGAAAACAGCAGGGAACCGACCAGAAATAACCTCACTTGTATTATTGCTTCAATTAGACCAAAACAACTTTTCCTTTGAAAACTTAATAATAAACACTACAGGTCATTCACTTGTTCAGAATCCCGTTGGGAGAGGGAAACAGATGGAGGCCCTTAGCTGGACCTTTTTCTGTCAAGAGAGAGGCAAGAGGCACAAATGAGGAGGCTGAGATTGATTTTAATTGGAACCAACAGCACCTACATGCTGCCTCTAATATCCATGTCATCTTATTGAAAAAAAAAATCCCCCCAGTCTTCAGTTGGCCTGCCAAGATGAATGAAAGACAGCCCCTTTGCCATTTGGAAGTGTATCTTTTTCAGGTTCATTGCTGACTTCAGCAAGCCCTATCAAGTGTGGATAAATTTCACAGATTCACGAGTTGCAGAAGTAGGGCGAATGCTGTCTAAACATTGCTTGCAATACTTTTTTTTAAAATCCCCCATCAGAAGATATGCATGGCTACAGTTCATTAAATGGAATGCACTTGGGTACTTGGAATTCTCCACTTGGGGTTTCCCTTGATGTCCAGCAATTGGTAGCAGAAGTTGAAGCCCTCCCAAACTTAAAATCAAATTAAGTGGCACATTTTCCCCACTATTAAAGTGAACGCTGTTGCTCACCATAGGTTTTTCAAAAGCTACACAAAGCTGTGGTGAGTTTCTTTTAAACCATCTGACTTTTCAGGTGCTTTCTTTCCCTTACACACAAACAGGTATAGAAAGCATACTTACCAAGTGCATTAAAGACATTCATGGTCCCATTGGTCAGGATCGCCCCATTGATCCTCACCTATCCCCTTCTCTCCCTCAGCATACTTATCAAGCACATTAAAGACATTGCTTCTAGATAAGTAAAAATCACTTTGAAATATTACTCGTTGCTAAACATGGAAATGCTTTTTGACCAATCAACCAGATCAATATTTCTTGTTTTTATAAACCTCATGTTAGCCAAGTTGGACAATGGCTTTGGGGAAATAATTTAATAATTTCATGTTCTTTTTCTACATAAAAAGCATTTTTTTCACTATAAGAAATAAGATGAATATTTTCTTTATTTATAAGGTTTTTGTAAATCCAGCTGTATCAGTTTTACAAGTAACTCAAAGTATTGAACAAACCTAATACTGGTGCTCCTCAGCTTAGAACCATATAGAGCAGAGGTGGTGCATTGGTTAGAGTGCAGCACTGCAGGCTACTTCAGCTAACTGCTGGCTGTAGTTCAACAGTTCAAATCTCACCATCGGCTCAAGGTTGATTCAAATCTCACCACTGGCTCAAGGTTGATTCAGCCTTCCATCCTTCCAGAGTGGGTAAAATGAAGACCCAGATTGTTGGGGGCAATATGTTGATTCTGTAAACCACTTAGAGAGGGCTTTAAAGCACTATGAAGTGGTATACAAGTCTAAATGCCATTGCTATTGCTAATTGAGCCCAATCAATTGTTGCTAAATCAGAAATTTGTTAAATGAGTTTTCCCCCATGTTACAACTTTTGTTGTCCCCATTTGTTAAGTGAATCACTGTAGTTGTTGAATTATTAACACACTTGTTAAATGAATCTGGTTTTCCCACTGACTTTGTGGGTCAGGAGGTTGCATATGATGATCACATGACCCCGGAACACTGCAACTGTCATAAATGTGAATCAGTTATCAAGAATCCAAATATAAATCACATGACCATGGAGATGCTGCAATTGTCATAAGTGTGAAAAATGGTCATAAGTCACTTCTTTTAGTGCTGTTTTACTTCTAACGATCACTAAGTGAACTGTTGTAAGATGAGGACTAACTGTATTCCTTTGTCCTCCTACTTTATCCACAACAACAACTCTTGAGTTGGGCTGAGAGAGGGTGACACCACTATATGTGTCTACTAGTGATGGGCGAACTGAACCCACACAATTCAGGTCTGTACCGAATTTTGCGGTGTTCAGTATGCCGGACACGAACACGAAATTTTTCCAAAGTTCAGGCAAAGTTTGGGGTCGTGTTCAGTGTTTGGAGCTTTGACGTCAACGGCAGGTTGCTAAGGACGCCAAGGTGATCACTTCCTGGATTCCATGGAATCCAGGAAGTGATCACCTTGGCGTCCATAGCAACCTGCCGGTGACATCAAAGTTCCACCCCCAGAATCTCTTCATGGGAAGGATTCCCCAGCTCCTTCAAAGGGGTGTCTTCACGTAAAAATAAACATTATTATTTTTACGAAAAAGGACACTGCAGCGGCGCTGCAAGCAAAGGGTGGTCCTTTCACGTAAAAATAAACATGACCTCCCTTTGAAGGAGCTGGGGAATCCCTCCCATGAAGAAATTTCGGGTGCGGAGCTTTGACGTCACCAGCAGGTTGCTAAGGACGCCAAGGTGATCACTTCCTGGATTCCATATATATATAGATGTAGGGGAAATAAAAAAGTATTTAATATGACTTACTTATACATTCTATGAAAAAAACCCTGATAGCATTTGTACATTTTTCTACATTAAAAATGTGAATTTCTTAATTGGCAAGAAAACACCCATCAAATCTAGAATGTACATAATTCTTCCAGCTTGAATCTATTGAATTTTTGCTAACAAATACTGTAATTCTCTCCTCCTTCTTTCCAATCTTTTATGGTATTTTTCAGATAAAATATTGCAGCAATTCCTTTCCTCAAGTTTTTATTTAAAACGTCCAAAATTCATCACCTAGCTTAGTTTCCCACTCTCACATCTTATGTTACAAGAACTTCTAACAATAAAGAACAAGATGTGTCCTAACTTCCACATCGATTTATGACTATATCACTTGTAAATTCTTTCACCTATCCAGTTGGCACTGAGGTCTTCTTCACATGTGTTAGATGGGATTATCAAAGTAATTAACACCACATTTTGCATTTGAAATGGCATTTGACAATACTGGCAGCATAATTTGTTCTCATGATCAATTAAGAAGCCAACAGCTTTGTCACATTTGGAGAAATGCAAATGATGATAATTAATGCATGTTACATTACTCACTATCCTGTCAGAGTGACATTAAAATATGTCACTAATCAAAACAGCTGTTTTAATTTTAATCAGGGTGCCTTGTGGGTGGTTGATAAATTTATATTTCTCATCTAACTTACTTTCAGCATAAGATGACTAGAAATTCTAGGCTACATAAATGTATGTTGTCATTTTTGTTGATTTCGTAAAACAAAGGTAAAAAAGAACCATTTTAACCCTATCTAAAAAAAACCCTATAATTTGTTTTTATAATGTGTAGTTTTGTAATAAATCTGGACAAATATAATTTCTTTATTTATTGGGTAATCTTGTCAATAATTGTTTTTATCAACAATCACCAGTTTTGTCCTAAAGAATTATAAAAACAAAAAAACCCCTCATGAATGGCTGAAGGAAAGGTTTTCTAAAGGATGCCTTGTGAAATTTGTTTATACAGTAGTCACAATATGGAATTGACATTGCTGAAGCTGATCAAAACAATTATTAAGAATTGTTGTGGATTTTTTTTTTTAAAAAAAATAACATTACATTAAGAAAGGATATGGAGGGGCATACAAGCAATTTATTTTATTTTCCTGGTCCATGGAATTGGGATGGGAAGATATTTATCACTCATTGGGGCAGGACAATGATACTTTGTTGTGCCATGAGCTACAGTGGTGCAGTGGTTAGAGTGAAGTTCTGCAGGCTACTTCTACTGCAATTTGGCAGTTCAAATCACACCAGGCTCAAGGCTGACTCGGCCTTCCATCCTTCTGAAGTGGGTAAAATGAGGACCCAGATTGTTGGGGGCAATTGCTGATTCTACAAATTGCTTAGAGAGGTCTGTAAAGCACTGTAAAGTAATATTGCTATTATTGTTGTTCCCAATTCTTACCTTTATGGGGTTGGACAAAACTGGAAAGAAAATTATCTCTCTATGAACTAACTGGATTTGGAGAATGGAAATAGTCACTGTACAGAAGTGTCCTTTTTAAAGAACTGCACAAATCACTGAATAAGAACATTATTGTAGATGCACAATCATCTTTGTTTGTTTGTTTGTTTGTTTGTTAGATTTTTATGCCAACCTTCTTGAAGCAACACATTTTAGTGATATTTATATGCCACCCATCTCCAGGAGGACTCTGGGAGGCTCACAATGATCACAGCAAATAAAGACAATATAAAATATTACAACAATAAAAATAGCAAATGATACAAATTACATAACAACCCTAAAAACCATGCATACATTCAGTCATTCTTAATCCCAGGTCTTAATGGCGTTCTGGAAGACTGTTAGGGTAGGGATAATACGGATCTCTGGAGGCAGTTGATTCCAAATGGTTGGAGCCACCACAGAGAAGGCTCTTCCCCGCTCCCACCACTACCCGACATTGTTTGGCAGACGGAACCCAGAGAAGGGCAGCCCCGTGGGCCCTTATTGGCCACTGGGAGACATATCTTTATGTCTTCATGCTTCCTAAATATAAATTGAAGCTCAGCAGATGAAGCAGACTTTGATTAACAACTTTAGATTCTATATTAGATCCAGACATGTCACTAATGGTTTTCATTTAACACTAATTATATAAAATATATAAAATATATAAAATTGTGGATGTTTAGGTATCTCTCTCTCTCTTCATCATCTGTCATCTATTTATCTACATCAGTGTTTCCCAACTTCGGCAACTTGAAGATATTTGGACTTCAAACTCATTTATCTAGGACAGTGTTTCCCAACCTTGGCAACTTGAAGATATTTGGACTTCAACTCCCAGAATTCCCCAGCCAGTATACACTGGCTGGGGAATTCTGGGAGTTGAAGTCCAAATATCTTCAAGTTATCAAGGTTGGGAAACACTGAACTACATCTATGTCATCTATCTATCTATAACAATCTCAATATTCAATTGTATATTGCTATTCCATCTCTGGTTTAAGCCATGCAAATCTATTTGGTTTTTAGCCATGGAAATCATTTCAGGGCCTGCGGCATGATAAATGACTTCTTAGCTAGACAATTTATCATCAGATGAGATTGTTCACCACAGTCATAAAAGCTTAGCGATCTCTCTGCAGCTTCTGCCAAACTCCTCTCTAGGAAAATGCCATCAATAATTTGAAATAACAATATGGTTTGATGTTGAGAAAGAACACAGAGGCAGTTTCCAAATAAATGCAGTGCCAGTATTTTAATAACTGCTCTGAACAGTTATTTATTTTTAAAGCAAAGTCTGAATTTGCAAGAGCATTCAAAATCTGTAGTCTCCCGTCTCTGATTTCACATGTTCTAATTGCCACTAGTACAATTAGTACTTTTGAATTTCCTTTTCTTTTCCTCCCTCTTCAGCCTTCCCAATCTTTTTCTGAAACAGAATTTTGTGGAAAATTGAAATGGAAGAGGGAAATTTATTTACCAATAGTGAGGCGTTCAGGAGTGTAATAATATGATAGCAGCTATTTTACATCATAATCCTAGGGGAGATATTGAGCAAATGATAGATTGCCATTGCTTCCAGCAGACATGCATCTATACTAATGTCTTATCCTACCCTGTTTCCCCGAAAATAAGTCACCCCTGAAAGTAAGACATAGGAGAGGTTTCGTAGAATTGCCTAATATAAGACATCCCCCGAAAGTAAGACGTAGGAGACATTTTGTTTTGCCGCATTCCCGAACAGAACATATATAACTCTGGTGTCCATATATTGCATCCCAAAATACTGCATCAATCAGATTGAAAACACATCCAACATGGTAGTAATACATATGGTATGGTACTAGTAATAAATTCTTGATAGGATTCACAGTTTGGTTATGCTGGTTTGTTATGACAACTACTGTACAGTATATAATAAATGTTCAATTTTTTGGTTCAGCAATAAATGTGAATTCTTCTTCAATGAAAAAAAATAAGACATCCCCTGAAAATAAGATGTAGCACATCTTTGGGAGCAAAAATTAATATAAGACGCTGTCTTATTTTTGGGGAAACAGGGTATTGTCAACAGCTACTAAAGAATAATTAAACTGGTAGTTTGATTTGTTAAAGATATATATATGAGAAAGATGCATTCTGAAGTGGCGTAAAAGTTTTTGAAAATCTTATTGAGATAAATGCAGTGCTCAGAACGGTAATATATAAGGTTGAACCATTAAAAACCATATCCTAAAGGCATTCTTCTGTGCTCAGATACTGGAACTTCCTTTGTGGGTGGGAAACATTTCTCCACCATGAAATTGGATGTGACTTATGCCAACATTTCATAACCATGGGAAATTGAAGACATTGTTATTTTTTTTGATCAGTTGCTGGATACTTCATAGTTTAGTAAACTATTTAAATTTTTAAAAAGGCTTCACTGTCATTTCATTTTATTACAAAGTATGATCCCATTAATAGGAACTGTCAGCTTAATCCTTTATTCGGTTGCCACAAAAATGTACTATCAAGATTATTTTATTCCAAAACCATATTTTAAAAGTAAAAGTTAAAAACTGAAAAAGTCAAAATTCAGATTTTTGTAAATTAATATTTAGCTGAGGAAAATTGCTGAGTTTAGCTTTCTATTAAGCTCCAGAATAGTTCAATTTCTCATAGAATGGATGGCAGATACATACATATTAGTAGCAAAATGTAAAAGACTAAGTCGTATAAGTAACATTACCAAAATGTTGTTTTGAAATGAAAATCAAATATTTGGATAAGGGAGCTCGGATTGCTCTGATTACTTGTAAAACTAAGGAACCATCAGCCTTAATCAATCTTGCAATATCCTCCAGTCATTAAAACACTTCTGTTTCATCATGACCTAATAAATGATCAATCAGAAGCTTTCTTTGAATTCTTGTAAACTGTTGCTTATATCATCATGGTTAATATACAACTGCATTATCTTTTGGGGGATTCCTTTTAAACTGACTTTAATTTTTCCACTTTTCTCCCACTTATTTCCAACATTTCAGCAGACAGCCATTTCACCTTTTTTTTTTTTTTTTTTGCATTTTGGGATATTTTTCTTTTCTTCATATTTGTTGGTGTCACAAAATTGAACTTTTCAGGTGCTGGGTTGATCAAATCTAACCCATTAAATGATATTTAGAATCAGAACCATAGAGCTATTTCTTATATGGTTTTCTTTTCTGTAGCAGATTGAATGGTCCTCTGAAATGAGCTGAGTTATTCAAACCCGTTTTAAGTCACCGATCCCCTGAACACCCAAATTCAGTATGACCTGCCCATCGACATGTTTCTTCTGAAAACATCAATTTTGTCTCAGTTGATACTAATGGTTTGTTAAAGATTTTCAAGCACAAAACTTTTCTTTTCATTGTGATCAGCAGCAACTGGTGTATTTTCAGCTTTTAAACATCATAAGCAGCAATGTTACAAATATAGTGTGAGCAGACCGTCCCTCTTTCAGTGGAACAGTCACGCTTTTTCATTATTTGTCCCGTGTCCCACGCCCTTTGAAAAATGTCCCGCTTTTTCCTTGGGAAGAGGCTGGAGGGAGGGGATTCCAAGCTCTCCGCTGCTGCCTCACCCTCCCCAACCCAGCTTCCGGCCAGCTGTGCAGGGTCTTTGTTTGCCCATTTTCCCCACCCCGCCTCCTCTCCTGCCTTCCCCTCCACCCAGGCACCATCGGGGCAGGGAAGCTGGACAGCTCCTGTGCTGCAGACGTCCCACCTGTCAGTCTCTGAGTCCGAAGGTGGAGTGGAAGTCCCACCCTCTCTCTCCAGGTTAAGCTGCTCCAGGGCCGGAGCACCTACTGAGCCCCAGGGAAGGGGCTGAGTTCGTGGGGGGTGATGGAGGGAAAGGAGAAGAGGAAGGAGGGGAGAGAAAGAAAGAGAGGGAGGGAAGGAAGAATAGAGAGAGAGAAAAGAAAGAGGGAGAGAAAGAGAAAGAAAGAGAGAGAGAGAAAGAAAGAAAGAAAGAAAGAAAGAGGGGGAGAGAGAGAGAAAGAGAGAAAAGAGGAAGGAATAAAGAAACAGAAAGAAAGAAGGAAGGAAGGAAAGAAAGAAAGAAAGAAAGAAAGAAAGAAAGAAAGAAAGAAAAAGATATTGCTATTTTTTTTGGCAAAACTTTCTCTAGAGCCCCCCCCCCCCCCCACGCTCAATGGTGTCCCTCTTTCCAAATATTAAAATCTGGTCACTTTATACTAATAATGCTTCTTGCCCAGAACTTGTGGCATATCGTCTAATAAAGTGAGAAATGTGTGTGTGTGTGGAGATGGTGGGGAATTATTTCCAATATTGTTGTCTAAATAGTGTTGCCATCTCCTTCTTTGGCGAATTGTATTTAATCTGGCCTTCCTTTATGACCTGCCAATCAGTAATGAATTTTCCAGGTGTTTATTCCCAATAGTATAGTTTGTAGCATCTCTTGGATCTGTATATGTCTTCAGCAATGAACATGACTGAATTACCTATTGATGTCAGTGTGACTGGGCATGTTCAGTGAGGAACAGGTACTTTATGTATAAATGTACATTATGTGCATTGACAAATGTACAGATTTAGCCCCTTTGTATCTTTTTTAAAGAATTGGTGGATTAGGCCCAAAAAGAAATCCCATAAATATTTATTGTTTGTTTGTTTGTTTGTTTGTTTGTTTGTTTGTTTGTTTTATTTATTATTTATTTATTTATTTATTTATTATTTATTTATTATTATTATTTATTTATTTATTTATTTATTTATTTATTTATTTATTTATTTATTTATTTATTTATTTATTTATTTATTTATTTATTTATTTATTTATTTATTTATTTATTTATTTATTTATTTATTTATTTATTTATTTATTTATTTATTTATTTATTTATTTATTTATTTATTAGATTTTTATGCCGCCCGTGGTCAAAAAAATAAAGGGAACACTTAAATACTTAAAGCTGCTCCGAGTCTTCGGAGCGGGGTGGCATACTAATATTATTATTATTATTATTATTATTATTATTATTATTATTATTATTATTATTATTCAGAATATAACTCTAAGTAAATCAAACTTCTGTGAAATCAAACTGTCCACTTAGGAAGCAACACTGATTGACAATCAATTTCGTTTTGTTGTCAGCACATTCAACTTTGTACAGAACAAAGTATTCAATGCGAATATTTCATTCATTCAGATCTAGGATGTGTTATTTGAGTGTTCCCTTTATTATTTTTTTATTATTTTTTTGAGCAGTGTATAAGACTTAGGAGTGCAAAGGTTCAGTGGTGAAGGACACTGATTTTGTCAGTTGTAAAACTGACAACCCGGCTTCAAGATCTGGGCATTGTGTAATGGGGTGAAATCCTGTTACTTGCCTCAGTTCCTGCCTGCCCAGCAGTTCAAAAATATGCAAATGCAAGTAGATAAATATGTAACAGTTCAGTGGGAAGGTAACAGTGTTCCATGCCCCTCAACCAATGGTGGGTTTCCATTTTTTTTTGCTACCAGTTCTCTGGCGTGGCTTGGAGGGCATGGCATGGCCTAGTGGGAATGGCTTGGTGGGCATGGCAGAGGAAGGTTACTGCAAAATCCCCATTCCCTCCTGTTGTGGTTCAGCCTGAGGCTGCTCAGGGACCGGCTGTGTCTCTGCTGGCTCCATGCCCGGAGGAGGATGACAGCGCAGAGGAGGGGGCTGAACAGTCGGACGGGGGAGAGGAAAGTCAGGAATGGGATGAAGGAGAACAGCATGAGAGCCCCGGGGGGGGGGGGGCTCTCCCCAGCCAGTAGCTTGGAGTCATTAGGTGATGACGCACAAGCCGTCATTGACATGCTACAGAGACGTTCAGATCAGAGAAAGGAGCAATTAAAGAAGTATTATCAGCACTGAATTAGGAACAGCTGGGCTTGGGTGTGGTCCTCCTTAGCAGGGTTTAAAAGGCAGGCAAGCCCTTGAAGCCATGTGGAGTGTTATCAATTGGAGTTATGGTGTCCTGGTATCCTGCTTTGTTCTCAGCATCTCTGTTCCTGGCTTGTGGCCCAGCAGTTTGGAAGACCCGTGGGAGGGGTAGGTCTGTTATGTACAGCCTCGTCTTGGCAGCAAGAATCCTGTATTGCTGCTTGGACTTTTGCCTTTGTGGATATATCTGAAGATACAGCGTTTTCCTGTTTGTAAGGACATTTTCTGTTACCTGTGTTTTTCTTGAATTTTATATACTGCCTTTGCCATTTACCGGTGTGTCTGGCTTCTCTTTTTGGGTTGGTCTTGGCTTCCGGAGTGACCCAGACAGAACACCTCCCAACCAGCTGGGACTCGGGAGGCAGAGAATAGATGGGGGCAGGGCAATGAAGGGCTACCAAATTTTTTACTGCCACACTGTGGGCATGGCTTTTGCTGGACACCTTGCATTTTCTTTCAGCATCTTTCAGTGCAAATTGGGTGCTCTGGGGTGGAGCTCTATTTTCGCTACCCCACTGTGTTCACCCCAATCTGGGCAGTAGCCCACCCTTGGGGCAGGAGCAGTCAGAGGTGGTATTTACAGGTTCACTGAACTACTCAAAATTAATGTTACCAGTTCTCCAGTTCTGGACAGAAACCCATCTCTGCCCTAAACATATAGTCATATTGGCCATATGACCACAGAAATGTCTTCGGACAACACAGTTCCCTGGTCTAAGAAATACAGAGATGAGCATTACCTTCTAGAGTAGGGCATGATTGGACAGGGAAAATCTTTACCTTTACATGTAACACAGAGATACATACACACACTACATTAGTGGTTTCAATGTGGACAAGAAACAAGGAGATCCAGTTTACAATCCTCCCTCCTTTCAGCACAAAAATCAAATTTGGACCAGTCATTCCCTATTCCCATTCTTGCAATCTGCAATCAGATTCTGAGATAAGCACGCTGATTAAACAATCCCCTTTATACAAGGGTCGCCCAGAACGTAATGCACCACATTTTTTTCAACAATTATTTATTGAACACAATGAAATTTACACACAAGAAAGAATGATGTTTCTTCTACACTCCCTATTTTTCCATGTAATCTCCGTCCCATTCTATGGCCTTCCTCCAGTGAGACACAAGGGGGTGTATGCCCTGTCGGTACCACTCCTTGTTCTGGTCATGAAGCCATTTCCGCATGGCCTGACCCTCTGTGCCCAGTGACTAACCATACTTTTGTCAACTGCAGATTCTCCATAAACTGTACACAAACGTTTGTGAATGTTCCCAACAGTTCCTTTCTCTGCAGTGAGAAATTCAATGACTAGACGCTGCTTGTAACGTACATCACTTACAGACGCCATTTTGAAACACTGCCGCAGCTACACTATCTGTCTGAAGAAATACAAAATTTACACATGCACTCCTGACAATTCAAATAATGTATATCTAAAGTTTCACATTCGTACCATTACTGTAAGCTGAGAAAAAAAATGTGCAAAAACAACTGCCGCTTAACCCTGCAACCATGGTGGGACAAATTCTAAGCAAAACTGCAATGTGTATCTCTGTGTTATTTGTGTGTATGTAAAATATATAATTCATTAAATGCATGCTCTTCATTCTTTTAATCCTAAAAATGTGAAAGGTTAATCTTCTCAGAAATTCCATCTGTGGGAATCTAGGATGACTAGGGCCTTCTTTCTCCTGGGAAATCAGACCTTTCAATATTGCTGTAATGAACAAGATGATTGATGGATGTCACCATTCTCTTCCTGAAATCTTGATCTCATTCTGAATTACAGCAACAGGCCTGACCTCCTCTTAGAAACTGGTGCATGAGTGACCTATCCACCCATTCATCCTTCCATTCCACAGTTCCTTCTATGTTCTCACCTTCATACATCTGCCTGTTGGGGGCAAGCAATAGGCCTGTTGGGGGCAAGCAATAGACCTGTCTGTCAATAGCTCTGTAATGAGAGTGGTTTACTAAATTACATTATCCTGTCTCTTTTGGAAGAGAGAGGGGAAAGACACATTCTACATTCAGGAGACTCTGGTAATGACCATGGGAGGTCATGCTTTACCTTGTAGAAAAGTAATTTAGGATCTAGAGAAAGTATACAATAATCAATAACCTGTAAATTAAAGCATTTTACCACAGTTTTAAAAGAAAAAGGGAAACTTTAGGAAATAGGCAATAAACAAAGTCATTAGGACCCCATTGCCATCATCTTACCCAGGGTTTGTGGAATAATACCTTTGGTTTGTGTTGTGAAATAAAAATATTTTGTAATATTTATTATTAATGAACAAAATCATAACAAATACTCAAGGCAGCTCACAAGTGTTGCTTTTTGGTGAAACAATCAGAAAAAAACTAGGATCAGATAGTGTAAATGAAAGGGATAAACAAAAGAGATGGAATTACTTCACACCCATCAATTTCTTAGGAATTAGATTATTCATAGTTCTCCAGAAATGGAACCATCAGCTCAGTTCAGAGGGCAAGTACTCAAGGAGATTTTAATATAGCAGAGGAAAAGAAGGACATTTCTTCTCGTTTGTTTTACAGGAGCTTACTCAGAAATAAAATATTCCTGATGATTAAAATCAGAGAAAGAAGAAAAGAAGAAGACAATAATTACTCAATAGAAAGAAAGCATAACTGGTATGTTTTCTTCTCTTCTCTTTTCTCTCCCCCCCCCCTTTCTTATCTTCTACTTTTTTACATTTTGTATATTTTTACTGTATTGATATTATTTGTTTATATGCATAGGCCACACAGACAAATGAATATAAGAATAGTTAGATGATAGATAGATAGATAGGTAGGTAGGTAGGTAGGTAGGCATGTAGATAGGCAGGCAGGCAGGCAGGCAGGCAGACAGACAGACAGACAGACAGACAGACAGACAGACAGACACAAACGGACCCATGCCTAGATCAATCAACAAGAAAATTGAGTTCATTTGAGAAATAACAATCTTGATGTGTTAACCTTATCTGAGTGCTCTTTGTTTGTGTGTTTTCAAAGCATAAATACTTAAATATTCATTGAATAATTATATTTCTGTGTTTTCAATTGAATGTACTGTATTTTATTTAAAATTTATGTGCCCTATTTTGAGGACTATTGCAATGTAGGAAGTTATATAAAATAAATAGTTCCTGCATTGCAATAGCCACCTGGCATTGTCTAAACATTCTTGTGTTGGGTTTGGTTTGCATGAAATAAAGGAGAAAGCCAAGATCAGTTTGTCTACAAAAAAATGTTGCTCTATTTCTAGTAGGGCTGTTAAGCTCATAATGTAATTATCAAGGGTGCCTTCACAATTTTCTTGGACTACGAATGCTATAGGTGGAAGTTTGTATAGTAAGAAGAGCTTGAATATGAACCTCCATCCAAACAACGGAAGATGCATGTTCACTATACTATACCATTTATCTGCTGTATGTCCCTCCTCTTGTTTCACTGAAAGCATAGAAACATAGAAACATAGAAGACTGACGGCAGAAAAAGACCCCATGGTCCATCTAGTCTGCCCTTTTACTATTTCCTGTATTTTATCTTACAATGGATATATGTTTATCCCAGGCATGTTTAAATTCGGTTACTGTGGATTTACCAACCACGTCTGCTGGAAGTTTGTTCCAAGGATCTACTACTCTTTCAGTAAAATAATACTTTCTCATGTTGCCTTTGATCTTTCCCCCAACTAACTTCAGATTGTGTCCCCTTGTTCTTGTGTTCACTTTCCTGTTAAAAACACTTCCCTCCTGAACCCTATTTAACCCTTTAACATATTTAAATGTTTCGATCATGTCCCCCCTTTTCCTTCTGTCTTCCAGACTATACAGATTGAGTTCATTAAGTCTTTCCTGATACGTTTTATACTTCAGACCTTCCACCATTCTTGTAGCCCGTCTTTGGACCCGTTCAATTTTGTCAATATCTTTTTGTAGGTGAGGTCTCCAGAACTGAACACAGTACTCCAAATGTGGTCTCACCAGCGCTCTATATAAGGGGATCACAATCTCCCTCTTCCTGCTTGTTATACCTCTAGCTATGCAGCCAAGCATCCTACTTGCCTTTCCTACCGCCCGACCACACTGCTCACCCATTTTGAGACTGTCAGAAATCACTACCCCTAAATCCTTCTCTTCTGAAGTTTTTGCTAACACAGAACTGCCAATGCAATACTCAGATTTAGGATTCCTTTTCCCCAAGTGCATTATTTTACATTTGGAAACATTAAACTGCAGTTTCCATTGCTTTGACCATTTATCTAGTAACGCTAAATCATTTACCATATTACAGACCCCTCCAGGAATATCAACCCTATTGCACACTTTAGAGTCATCGGCAAATAGGCAAACCTTCCCTACCAAACCTTCCCCTATGTCACTCCCAAACATATTAAAAAGAATAGGACCCAGAACAGACCCTTGTGGCACACCGCTTGTAACCTGTCTCTGCTCAGAATACTCGCCATTAACAATAACTCTCTGATGTCTATGCTTCAGCCAGCTTGAAATCCACTGAACTATCCAGGGATTAAGTCCAATCTTCACTAATTTATCTATCAGCTCTTTATGTGGAACCGTATCAAAGGCTTTGCTGAAGTCCAGATAGGCAATATCCACGGCACCACCTTGATCCAACACCTTTGTGACATAGTCAAAGAACTCAATGAGATTAGTCTGACACGATTTGCCTTCAGTAAAGCCATGCTGATTTGGGTCCAATAAGTTATTGTTTTTTAGATGCTGATTTATCCTCTTTTTGAGTAGAGTCTCCATCATTTTAACTACAACTGATGTCAAGCTAACTGGCCTGTAGTTTCCAGCTTCTTCTCTACTGCCCTTCTTGTGGATAGGCACAACACTGGCCATTCTCCAATCCTCAGGAACATCTCCTGTTAACAGGGATTGGTTAAACAAATCAGTCAGGGGGGTAGCAATGACAGATCTGAGTTCTTTAAGAACTCTGGGATGGATGCCATCTGGACCCATTGCCTTATTTATCTTTAATCTTTCAAGTTCTTCTAAGACATCGGCTTCTAAGATCACTGGAGCTGAATCCGTACAGCTGGAAGCAATGCTATATCCCTCTATAGTATTATTTTGTAAGGTGTCTTTTGAGAAAACTGAACAGAAGTAGCTATTGAAATGGTCAGCGATCTCCTTATTCCCATCAATGCATGTATTATTCCCGGTACTAAGCTTTGTGATGCTGCAGTTTTTCTTCTTCCTATCACTAATATATCTGAAGAAGGTTTTATCCCCCTTCTTTACAGATTTTGCTATTTCTTCCTCTTTTGAGGCTTTAGCAGCATATATTATCTGTTTCGCCTCCTTCTGTCTCATTTTATACACCTCTCTATCAGCTATACTTCCAGACTCTTTATACCTCCTATAGGCAGCCTTTTTTTCATTGACTATAGCCCTTACATCATTGCTAAACCATAGCGGTTTCTTCTTCCTTTTACCTTTAGTTACTTGCTTTACATAAAGTCTTGTGGCTTTTAAGATGGCCTTTTTTAATACAGTCCACTGGGTGCTCGCTCCTGCCATTTTTTCCCTCCCCTTTAATTCATTATTTAAATATTCCCCCATTGCATTAAAATTTGTTTTTCTGAAATCCAATACTTTGGTTGCAGTATAGGATTGCTCACAATCAGTTTTTACATCAAACCACAAACATAGATGGTCGCTGCAACCTAAATTTTCTCCCACCTTGACCTCTGAAACCTGATTCCCATTTGTAAAAACTAAATCTAGAATATTCTTCCCTCTAGTTGGTGTCTTAACTAGCTGTGCCATAGCTGCTCCTGTAAAGCCCTCTACTATATTCTTACTTTTGCATGTAAGGGCACTGGGGATATTCCAGTCAACATCAGGCATGTTGAAATCACCCATAACCACAATATCTCCCTTTACTGCCATTAGGGTAATCTCATCCACCATCTTGTTGTCATGTTCCTCAGATTGCCCTGGAGGCCTATAGATCACCCCAATTCTAATGACAGAACCGTCTTTATTTTGCATGCAAATCCAGAGGGTCTCCAGATCTTTACATGTATTTTGAATTAGTATTGTTTTTAGACTTTCTTTAACATAAATGGCTACTCCACCTCCCCTTCTCTCTATTCTATCCTTCCTATACAGTATATATCCTGGTATGGATATTTCCCATTCATTGGAATCCTTAAACCATGTCTCAGTTATGGCAACCAGATCCAAATTATCTCTAGATATTATGGCCATTAACTCACAGAGCTTGTTGCTCAAGCTTCGAGCATTCGTGCACATTACCCGAAGAAAATTATTTTCATTATTAGTTTGCCCCTTATCATCAACAACTACATCTATTTTATTTTCAGCTCCCTTTTCATAAGCTTCCAGAAACTGATGTATCCTCATTGGTCGGGGACAGAAATCCTCCACATCTGGTACATCTCTGTCCCCTTTACCTAGTTTAAATGCCTGTCCAAAAGAGCTCTGAATTCTTCACCGAGCACCTGGGTACCTCTGTATGATGGATGCAAACCATCCCTCTTAAACAACTCCCTATTAGACCATCTACTGACATCATGACTTACATAACCAAAACCTTCAGCTTTACACCACTGCCTTAACCACACATTAAACTCTCTGATACAACTTGTTTTACCCTCCTGGCCACAAACCGGTAACACCTCTGAGAAAGTGCACTGAATCAGTTATTTTACCCAGCTCCACACTTAGACTTTGAAAATCTCTTTTTACTACATTAACATTTCTCTGGGACAGATCGTTTGTGCCAAGATGCACCACCACATCAACTTTAGAAGTAAATTGAAATATGACTATCCAATACAAATTTGCTAGAGATCCTTCCATGGTTCCATGACTTCTATTGGTCTATTGCTCTTTTCCCCATAGCATGGTTCAATCTGTTGACAGAAGGCAAGAGGGCAGTTCTGTGTTGGCAAATACTTCAAAAGAAAAGGATTTAGGGGTAGTGATTTCTGACAGTCTCAAAATGGGTGAACAGTGCAGTCAGGCAGTAGGGAAAGCATGTAGGATGCTTGGCTGCATAGCTAGAGGTATAACAAGCAGGAAGAGGGAGATTATGATCCCACTATATAGAATGCTGGTGAGACCACATTTGGAATACTGTGTTCAGTTCTGGAGACCTCACCTACAAAAAGATATTGACAAAATTGAACGGGTCCAAAGACGGGCTACAAGAATGGTGGAAGGTCTTAAGCATAAAACGTATCAGGAAAGACTTAATGAACTCAATCTGTATAGTCTGGAGGACAGAAGGAAAAGGGGGGGACATGATCGAAACATTTAAATATATTAAAGGGTTAAATAAGGTCCAGGAGGGAAGTGTTTTTAATAGGAAAGTGAACACAAGAACAAGGGGACACAATCTGAAGTTAGTTGGGGGAAAGATCAAAAGCAACATGAGAAAATATTATTTTACTGAAAGAGTAGTAGATCCTTGGAACAAACTTCCAGCAGACGTGGTTGGTAAATCCACAGTAACTGAATTTAAACATGCCTGGGATAAACATATATCCATCCTAAGATAAAATACAGAAAATAGTATAAGGGCAGACTAGATGGACCATGAGGTCTTTTTCTGCCGTCAGACTTCTATGTTTTTATGTTTCTAAGAGGGCATATAACTATCCAGGTTTTGAATTAAATCATCCCATAGCTTTTAAAACAACAATATTAACAATAATATTATTTTATTATTAATGAAATAATATTATTATTTTTAATAAATAATTAATTTATTATTAATTTTATTATTGATATTTTAATATTAAAACAATTATTTCCAAAATAGACACTATTATTTCCAAAATGGGGGAGAAGGTCTCATTGCTGAAAGAGACCAGTTTATCTGATTAGAAAATTAAATCATAATGTGCTGAGCCACCAGAAAACAGAAAACAAACCAAAATATAGAGAATGCACACCAATCATTTGTTGCAATGTAAATTGCATACAGATGAAAACTCTTAAGTGCCAAAAAACAGTAAAGCCTTTACTTGGGGGGAAAAAGACATCTGGTACTGGATGCCCCACCAGACATGAATACTATTGGTATTGCGCAAGCTAATGTAATATTAAACTGCAAAGATTAGGATTCCAGACTTCTTTATAATATTGAGGAATGTAGATTCAAAAACCAAAATGTTTTATAATCTGTAAAATGGGTTACTATTAATGGTCACCTTATTTTGTGACTAACATAATTAGAAATTTATCTTATAAGCTCCCCAATGCATTTTTTTCAGATCCTTTTCTAATCACCATCATATTTGTGATACATGGCACTGTTATTGTATTATTCCGGCCCAAGTAGTGTGATAAGTCAGTTTTTTATGCCATTGACTGCAATCCAAACAGATTTAAGCACTAATTTTATTTTAGCAAGATAGATATATACAGTATCATTCCATTGGAGAATAAGAGGAGTTGACAGAATAAACCTGTCTTTTAATCCATTGAATGGTGATTAAATAACTAGTATGAAAATGATAACCCATTATACTGTATACCATATTTGGTCATTTGCTGGTCATTTGGTCATTTGGTGATTAAAATCAATATGGTGGACAGAAAATGGGAGTTGTACTGTAGTGTGATGGAAAACAAGCCATGCTTACTTAAAAACCCATTTATAATTTGAATCTCCTTTCTAACAATGATATAAGACAATAACTACTAAAATAAGTTCAGCAAGACAAAGAATAAGGTAAATCAAAAGTGAAGTTCATGGACATGTCAAATGCAGATTCTCCAGATGCAGAAAATAATTAGGAAATCTCTACTATGTCTATTAGTCTGTTTTACCACATTGCAAGTCCCTCGCAGTTACTCCAAACTGCAAGTGGTGGGTGTACACATTTAATAAGTAATAATTGATCATCAGGCCCCAAAATATGAAGAAACAGCTGTATGGTAAAAAATGATAAACCATTAGTGAACAAAAAAATTAGAAATACCCATAACTTTCAGACAAATTTTAGGAGAAACAATTAAGTTTTAATACGTCCACTAAAATTGGTTTTGATTAATAAAAAAGAATAAAAACTAGAGCAAATCTAAATTAAGAAGGTTGTTCTCAATATAATGTCTTTCAGTATTTGCACGCTGAGGAGAAATGAGACAGGCTATGTATGTCCTTTTCATTATTCCCTCTGTTCCAAGACTAGGCTGTTGGCAATTCACTGTAAAAGATGAATGAACCTAGAGGAATTTGGGAGATTTATCAGGAATTTAGTCCTAATAAAGAAAATTTAGCCCTAACCAAACAGACTTCGTTATTAGAATGCAAAGTTAGCTGAAACAGCATGGAACAGATAAGCAAATGGTTCCGCTGTTTATGAGGGAGCAAAGGCGCAGGCTGGGTGCAGCGGAACTGCAGGCTGTGCTGGGAAATATCTACTATAGATAAGGAGACAAATCCTATAGTAGGTTATTATGGAAAGTCCAGTATTATGACACAGATGTGCAAACTTTTGGGGAATTTTCACTTGCTCACATAAATGGTCATATGTAGATTAGTCTATGTCAGTGATGGCGAACCTTTTTTCCCTCAGGTGCCGATAAAGCATGGGCATGTGCTATCGCACACGCGTGAGTTCCCACACCCATAATTCAATGCCTTGGGAGGGCGAAAACAGCTTCCCCCACTCCCTAGAGGTCCTCTGGAGGCTGCAAATGGCCTGTTTCCCAACTTCTGGTGTGCCCAGTAGGCTCGTGTTTTGCCCTCCCCTGGCACCAAAGGCTTCCCTGGAGCCGGGAGAGGGTAAAAACACCCTCTCCCGTCCCCCTGGAGGCTCTCTGGAAGCCAAAAACACTCTTCCAGAGCCTCTGTGCGAGACAAAAATCAGCTGACCCCCCACAAACATGCATGTTGGAGCTGAGCTATGGCAACAGCTCATGTGCCAGCAGATAAGGCTCCACGTGCCACCTGTGGCACCCCTGCTATAGGTTCACCATCACTAGTCTATGTGATTGCACAGTTTGAAATTCTTTGTGTGAAATGCTTCTATATGTATTTGAGATCTTTCACCTGGGAATGTTAGTTGATGTGTGCTTGCATGCCTGACCAAAACTCTGGAGACTCTTGCTAAAGTTTTGGAGACTTCTTAATCCATGTTGGAGGAACAATCCCAAACTTTGCTACCCACGTAATAACAGCAGGGATAAGGGTAGTTTCTAAGGATATTACTCCCTTACTGTATATCGTGTACACACTGAAGGAAAGAAGCAAGGCCTCATTTTTTGGGGGGGGGGCTGTTTCATTGAACACAACTGAAGTGCATCCAGAGACACTTCAGATAGATAATGGGACAGCCTGTAGATAACCAGGTTAACTCTGATATGAGCAGGGAATCCCCTGATAAGTAAGCAATTGCAGACCATGAGTGGCAGTGTCATCTGTATTTATTTATTTATTTATTTTATTATTTAGATTTGTATGCCGCCTCTCTCCGAAGACTCGGGGCGGCTCACAACAAGATAGAACAAATCATAAATAATCCAAATAACTTTAAAATATTTAAAGATTTAAAAGAACCCCATATACTAACAGACACACACACAAGCATACCATGTATAAAATTGAACATGCCCGGGGGAGGTGTTTCAATTCCCCCATGCCTGACGGCAGAGGTGGGTTTTAAGGAGTTTACGGAAGGCAGGAAGAGTAGGGGCAGTTCTAATCTCTGGGGGGAGTTGGTTCCAAAGAGCCGGTGCTGCCACAGAGAAGGCTCTTCCCTTGGGGCCCGCCAACTGACATTGTTTAGTTGACGGGACCCGGAGAAGGCCCACTCTGTGGGACCTAATCGGTCGCTGGGATTCGTGCGGCAGGAGGCGGTCTCAGAGATATTCTGGTCCAGTGCCATGAAGGGCTTTAAAGGTCATAACCAACACTTTGAATTGTGACCGGAAATTGATCGGCAGCCAATGCAGACTGCGGAGTGCTGGTGAAACATGGGCATACCTAGGTAAGCCCATGACTGCTCTCGCAGCTGCATTCTGCACGATCTGAAGTTTCTGAACACTTTTCAGAGGTAGCCCCATGTAGAGAGCATTACAGTAGTCGAACCTCGAGGTGATGAGGGCATGAGTGACTGTGAGCAATGAGTCCCGGTCCAGATAGGGCCGCAACTGGTGCACCAGGCGAACCTGGGCAAACGCCCCCCTCGCCACAGCTGAAAGATGGTTCTCTAATGTGAGCTGTGGATCGAGGAGGACGGGATGCTATCTGGCTCCCAATGATTGGCTGGTTCAGAAGTGAAAAAACAAAATGTTGAAAACCAAAACAATAACATACAAAAATACAAGAATAAAAGGATGACAAAAACCATTCAGGATTCAAAGACAAATAAAAACCCAAATAATCCAGAGAATTCATTTTCCCTCACCAAAAGCATAGGTAAAGAAGGAGGTCTTCAGGGCCATTCAAAACAGCAGCAGATTGGAGGCCATCTAGATCTCAGGAGAATTTAATTCCAGAAAACAGGTGTTGCTACAAAGATGGTGTATATCTGGGATGCCAATACCCAGAGAAACCCAGAACACATCAACCCAGCCAGATAGAATTGCCAGGGCAAATGCTATAGAAAATAGCCCCTCAAAAAGCAGGCCCTATGTCATGAAGGGCTTTATTATTCTTAAGACCCTTTGTGATCAGCAGTTTTTTTTCCTCCCTCCCTCCCTCCCTTCCTTCCCTTTAAAAAAAATTAATTAAATATATGAAAAATAAACAAACACATAAGCATATGTAACATTGTGTGTACATATACATATACAAATGCTATAGAAAATAGCCCCTCAAAAAGCAGGCCCTATGCGAGTTCCCATACCCATAATTCAATGCCTTGGGAGGGCGAAAAGAGCTTCCCCCACCCCCTGAAGGTCCTCTGGAGGCTGCAAATGGCCTGTTTCCCAACTTCTGGTGTGCCCAGTAGGCTCGTGTTTTGCCCTCCCTAGGCACCAAAGGCTTCCCTGGAGCCGGGAGAGGGTAAAAACACCCTTGCCCATCCCCCTGGAGGCTCTCTGGAAGCCAAAAACACTCTCACATTGTGTGTACATATACATATACACAGTGGTGGGCTCCTACGAGTACGGTCAGGTATGCAGTACCAGTAGCAAAATTTATATATTTTTTCCCTTCTAGGCTCTGGGTATATTTTTCCTATGGCAGTAAATGAGGTTGGTTGAATATGTATAATTTTAGAAGAGCTCTGCATGCGTGTGTGTCCATACACTTTATATAGTAGATGATCAGGGGTGGGCTACTGCCCAGACGGGGGGAACACAGTGGGGTAGCGAAAATGGAGCTCCACCCCAGAACACCCAATTTGCACTGAAAGATGTTGAAACAAAATGCATAAGTCATACCAACAGTTTGGTAGTAAAAATCTTGGTAGCCCATCACTGCATATACAGGATGAATAGTTATGTAGAAAACATTCAACCCTTGTCTTCTACAGCCTATTGATACCATATATAATTATCCTATATAAATACTGTATATAGATTTTATGTACAATGATTATACTTCTTATATTATTATTATTATTATTATTATTATTATTATTATTATTATTATTATTATTATTTATTAGATTTGTATGCCGCCCCTCTCCGCAGTTCACTTCTATTAAATTAATGTATTTATACTGTCTTCAAATATTTTATTTTATTTGTTTATTTACTTATTTGTATCAGTTCAGCAACAATTCTTTTATTCAGTTCAGTCTATAAGTTGATAAACTTACAAAATTACATGTATTCCCTTTATTTAACTTCTATGCCACCCATCTCACCAAGTTGGCTTTAACCCAAAAGCACTCAGCAAAACAATGCAGCTCATGAATAAGAACTTTATTCTTGATAATTCAACAATATTTAGTTAGGTTTGTATTTACCATAGGACAATTTTGATTTAAACATATTCAGCTGCACTTTATTCTCTAGATAAGTTGGAAAGTGAAGGGGAATTAAAAAGGAAGAAATACGCTGAATTAGGTATAGGAGTGCAGATTTTCATACACATGTTTTAGATTCAATGTGCATCTGTTGCACCATTCAGTTATTTAACTTCTGGAGATTCAGTGGTAGATCAAAGCTGTATGAACAGATTTCTACTTGCACAATAAGACTCCCTTTCCCCCCTTTTCCACCTGCATCCTTTCATTGCAGCAGATTTTCAAACTTGGGATAAGATATAACAGGTTTTTATTTTATTTTATTACACGCCAACTCCAAAACCTGGGCCAATCCCTCTCTCTAGCCCAACTCGCCTTACAGGATTGTTGTGGGGAAAGTATGAGGAGGAAAGAATGTTAGGTATGTTTACCACATTGAATCCTCCCCCTCCCCCATCCCATTCGTGTTAGAGGATACCTTTCAAGGCACTTCCAGGGTGAAAGTATTAGCCAGTGACATCACCATTGCCCAGTGAGGTCACTATTGCCAACCACACCCATGGGGCTCCTTTCATGTCCGCGTTAAGGAGCTGGAGTGAATGACAGGACCACACAGATCTTGAACACCAACCTGCTGATCTCCAATCCAACCCCAGTGTCATAAACACATGAGCCACCACACTCCTATCACCTTGAATTATTTATTTTAAAAAATAATAAGGGAGGGATTAAAAATCAAATAAATAGCTAGCTTACTATCCCAAGGATAAACCCAGGGGTTTATCCAAACTGGTAATAACCTGCTGGTCACATCACTGAACAGGATCAGCTGGTTCAGGTCCTTGGACATCAACAACTCTCTCTCTTTTTTTTTTGAAGTATTTTATTTTATTTTATTTTATTATTTATTTTATTTTATTATTTTTTTATTTTATTTTATTTTAAATTTGTTTGTTTGTTTGTTTGTTTGTTTATTTATCTATCTATCTATCTATCTATCTATCTATCTATTTATTTATTTATTTATTTATTTATTTATTTATTTATTAATTAGATTTGTATGTCACCCCTCTCCGTAGATTTTTTTTACTTTTTGGAAGGTTTTTCATGTTCTGCCACTTGAAGGGGGGCCCTCTCTTCCACCCCCATGTTTATTCCTTCTTCTGAAGTCCACCTAACCAGTTCCTCAGCTGTGTTTCAGGCTGATTTTAAGCTACTGAGCATGTGCAGAAGCAAAATTACGCCTTCACAATGCAAACCGGTGGGGAAGGTAAGTAGAATCCACCCCTGGACAAACCTCATAAATGACCCTGTTTTGTCTCTTTCTGTGCTCTCTACGTAAGTCCCATGGAAGATATAATCAAGCCAACCATAAAACGTATGCGGACAGAAGACGTCACTAGGCTTGAGAAAACTCAAGGCTCATAGAAGTAACAAAATAACACTTGTTCTTCGGGCAACCTGAAGAATTCTACTGTAATAATAATGACAAGGGGATAAATAGAAGACTTAAAAGGATAAAACCCTAATTTAATGTATGAACAGTGAAGGGCTTCCAAAATTTTTACCACCGCACTGTGGGCGTGGCTTATGCAGGATTCCTTGCATTTTGTTTCAACATCTTTTAGTGCAAATTGGGTGCTCTGTGGTGGAGCTTAATTTCCGCTACCCCACTGCATTCTCCCCCCCCATCCGGGCAGTAGCCCACTTCTGTGTATGAATGAAGTTAGAGGGTTGCTGTTCTGCTCTGGCCTAGGCAGATCGGAACAAGGGAAGAATCCACGTGCTGAGATTTTGAATCAAACGCTTTTATATGAACAACAGGATTTGTTACAAGAAAATTCAAGCCTTCCAGTCCTTTTTGGCAGCTTTCCCTATCAAATTGGCTAAGAGATAAAAGTCTGGGCAGCCACTGACAGTCAAAGCTAATTAGCACAATCCTCAGTGAGATCATGGTCCTTCGTTCACATATACACACTCACAATTCTCCAGGTTTTGCTCACACAGCTGCAGCTTTGCCAGATGAAGTTAGAAGAATAATAGCAGGTTGCCAGCGAGGCATTTCTGGAACCCCAAATTTAGGACTGCCACCATTACGAATATTGGAACACCACACCCCTTTACCCAGAAATCCTCTTTTATATATTGTCTGGGTGCGGCCAACTGTTTCCTAGAAATATAACTATCTAAACTTTCTTTCATAAACTCACTTTCTGAACTTTTTCCCATAAAGATATTCCTGTCTGCTTCTTGACTTTCTGACCCGGGCAACCTATAGGCTGCTGGTCTCCCATATCTCCCTCTTTCTCTGACTCAGACATTACCATCATTGGGGTTTCTGCACTTTCTGGAGGTTTCTCAGGTTCCAACTTTCCATCACTCTCACTATCTGACTCAGTTGTCAAGAACACTGGCCTAGGGTACCGAGACAGCCCCGGTTCATCTTCCTCAGAATCTGTCACTAACTGACCCAGTCTTGGACCACTCACAACAGTTGCAAATAAAGATGTGAGAGAACAGATTGAAGTGTATGTTGGAGATTGTGGGAATGGTTAGCAGAAGTAGTAAATGAGTATTCCACATGGCAATTGGCTACAAGAATGTATATATATATGTAGGGGTGAAATTCAATTTTTTTCCCTACTGGTTCTGTGGGCATGGCAGGAGAAGGATACTGCAACATCCTCATTCCGTCCCCACTCCTGGAGGAAGGATATTGCAAAGTCTCCATTCCCACCCCAGGGCCAGCCAGAGGTGGTATTTGCTGGTTCTCTGAACTATTCAAAATTTCTGCTACTTGTTCTCCAGAACATGTTGAATTTCACCCCTATATATTTGTCTATGGTGAATCTCTGTCATCCAAGCCATGGTTGTCCCAAAAATGCATTTTAAAAAGGCAACTAGACTTTGCTTTTATTTGAACATGTTTCACTTCTCATCCAAGGAATTTCTTCAGTTCTTCTTAGAACTGAAGAAGCTTCTTTAATGAGAAGTGAAATGTTTTCAAGGAAAAAACCAAGTCCGATTACCTTTTGATGGAGCGGGAAACACTTTTGGAACAAGAATGTGTATAGTTTAGGAGACTTGATAAGAAGTTATATCAAGACATAAAAAATGCTGCTGCTCTGACAAAATGGAACAAGAAGCACATAAAGGAAGGACTATTTTCTTCATGGTCTTTTTAAAAATTGGCTGGTGACTGGGCTGAGTTGATTATATAATAAGAAACATGTGAAAACAATTTTAGCTTATTAGTTCTCCGGTTGCCAGTATACCCTTCTTGCAGCTAATAATTTTTTTAAAAATCCCTTGTATGTCTTTTATTGTAGAATAACATTTAAAATACCCTTGGTATGTTTAAAAACAAAAAATCAAAGCTTATACAATTTGTTAGCCAAAATGACACACATCATGGTATCTCACTGTCTCTGATTTTTAATAGAAAGCATTTGTTCTATAATAATTAGAATGCCTTTGAGGCAGCGCCTGTTTGCTGTTTTTGTGCCATGACTAAGAATAACTGTCGTGCTTGTCTTGGGGAACTATTAACTTACCAGGTCCAAGTGCTGTAGCAATTGAATGTGTTATGATGTTGCAGAATTATGTTAACTCCTACAGTCTTTTACTATTAACAACATTTAGATGCTGCTCTGCAAATTGTAAAATGTAAAAATTTTAATTTGAACACAACTTAGTCAAATCATCCCACCATCTTGAAGGTCTAATTCAATTATCAGTGGAACCAATGCCTCATATTATTCTGGGAAATTGAAGGGACTCTTTTGAATGTATAAATAATTTTTTTATAAAAGAGAATCTTGAAAGGAAACTGATTCATATTGTATTGAATTGATCACTACATGCATTTGTGTGTGGCCACTGCATCATTTCTTTTCAAGGTAAGCAATATTTTATGAATAGAGAAAAGGAACAAGAATGAAGGATCAACAAAAAGATACATGTTAAGGAAAATAAGACAAGGAAATATAGCTAAATTGAGTTTATTGCAGCAGCGTTCACCATGCCTTTCTATTTGAATTGGTTCAACTCTTCCAAACAAATTACAAATTTTAATTGAATTAAATCAGTTCCAAATTCAAATATGATCTTCCTGATCTGAGCATTTCTGTCACTCATGATGCTTTCATGTGCAACTCAAAATAAGGTGGGCAAAACTCTTTCTAACAAATGGTTTGTCCAGTCTCAGAACATAACACACCAGTTGTTTTCAAGTTCCATACAAAAGAGTCATTTTCTGTACCCAAACCTAAAGTTTTATGAGTGGATCATGGTTTTGGATCAGGTGATTGTCAAATTGGTTAAATCTCCCCAACTTAGTTAACAATGAAATGCAGGAGTCTCGTTCATCTCTGCTTCTATTGGCCAAAACTAGGTAAAAGGATAAAGGGAAGGTAAAGGGACAAAAGGAGGAGAAAGCTGGTCTTTTATAAAGATGTATTAGAAACTGTTATTCTACTGCTGGCCTCAATTATTGTATCATTTATTTGGAGTTTATGTACTATAGTATGATAGGGGTGAGTCCACTTTGAAACAATTTTGAAGAAATGAATGGAATGGAATGGAATAGAATAGAATAGAATATTATTATTATTATTATTATTATTATTATTATTTATTAGATTTGTATGCCGCCCCTCTCCGTAGACTCGGGGTGGCTCACAACAGTGATAAAAAACAATACATAATGACATAATGAATATTTTGGGTTTAATTGTGGTCACAAGTCAAGGACTACCTACATACACTTTTTAATATGATTCATTATCATTAAAAGTAGAAAATTATGTTTTTAACTAAAAATCCACTCCCACTGTCACATGACCATGAAATAACGCCCATTACCACATGACCATCAAGTCATGCCCACAAAACAAGCTATGCCCACAGAGCAGTGGTAAAAAAAAAATTGGAATCCATCCTTGGCATACTGGATTCAAAAGAGATCTTTCCAATTATTTAAATATGCCATTTTAACCTAAGCTCTGCACAGAATATGTTGTCAAGGCATTAAGAAATACAGCAAAATAAATTTGATAGCTTCTAAAGATATTAAATTACATTAAAATATCAATTAATTCAATTCTCTTTCTTTATTTTTTGTATTATGCAGTCAACTCAATCTTTTGAATAATATGTCCACTCTTCAATAACTCTTTTTATTTGTTTTACTTTCCTCTCCTGAGTAAATAGTGCATATTATTGACTACTGAATTCCTTTATTTGCCAGAAGACTATACTGGAATATAATATATCACTCAAGATGAAAAAAAAACAATCCTCCTCATTCTTTTCAACAATGATTTCAATTGGTAGTTAAACAATTGGTTTAAGTGGCTTTTCTGAAGTAATAGCTAGCTTGACAAGAATGTAAACAAATCATCTGGAATAATAAAAGGTGAATATATTCAATCTGTAGTTAGACTGGATAACATCCAGATCTATCAATATGATTTTCATTAGAGTATGTAACTCAAATTTCACTGGTCTGTAGAGGCATCTGAGGTCTCATCCCTAGAAGCACCGTGAAAAGAATGCCTAGCAAAAGAGAAATTGTACTCCATTAAGGCTGCTACATGTAACATGATAATAAAATTAAACAAAACACAGGGACTGCATGTACATTTCAATTCAAAATACATTTCAGTGTTTTCTTTCTGTCTTAAATGACTGCAATATCATTGTTTTATGAAAAAAAATTCTATGAGATTTTTTTAGTAAAGCTGTTTATCATAACCCCAAAACCAGCCATATTGGATCAAAAGCAATCACTCTAAGAATGTAGTAAAAATCTTTTCTTTTTCCCAAATGTAAACTTTTTTCTCTCTTTCTTGTCTTTACATTTTGCTTTTGACTGGAAATCTATTATGAAGCCTATGGATGATCTTTAGTAGTGTTTTTAATAGGAAAGTGAGCACAAGAACAAGGGGACACAATCTGAAGTTAGTTGGGGGAAAGATCAAAAGCAACATGAGAAAATATTATTTTACTGAAAGTAGATCCTTAGAACAAACTTCCAGCAGACGTGGTAGATAAATTCACAGTAACTGAATTTAAACATGCCTGGGATAAACATAGATCCATCCTATGATAAAATACAGAAAATAGTATAAGGGCAGACTAGATGGATCATGAGGTCTTTTTCTGCCGCCAATCTTCACTGTTTCTATGTTTCTATCTGCAAATCTGCTTCTTCACTGTACCACTTAGCCTCTTATCCTGGATTAAATTTTTCTAACCTGGATTCCTTCAGATGTCTTTAACTATACTCTAATACCCTAATTCCAATTAAACTATGTGAACCTGTCTATAATTAAATGTGTTGTGTAGGAATTCCAAGAGCTGTGTCCCCAACAGATTTGTAAAACATCAGGTCAGAAAAGAGTTGCGTTAGATTACTTACAAGCAAATAAAATACAGTAGAACAATTTTTAACAGACCCTATGTATTTATTTAGTCACAAAACATTGTGATATGCAAAGAGCACAGTTAGGAAGAAAAGAGCAACCCGTCACTGACTGGCTTCAACTGAACTGGGTCTGTGACATCATTGTTTAGCCTTGTGGAAGTTTATCTGATTCATAGTTTCATCAAGATCGTGGTTTTGCTGTTTCCCTGTTTCCCTGTGTGTGGACTTTCTGGACTTTGAATTGGACTCAATTTCCCAGTTACTGGGTGAGAAATTGGATTGCACTTAACCTGTGCCTTGTGTGTACCAGAAAATCCCTTTGACATTTAAAAAGAGAGTTTTTTCTGCTTTTCTGTTAATAAAGACTTTTGGTTTTCCTTCTATTGTGGTGTGTGTCTTTTTGGACTAATTACCCTGTAATTATGGGCTGTTGAGACACGCCGGCAGAACACACTGCCTTATACCATTTCAGACAAAATGGTATCAGTGTTGGAACATTCAAAACTTCTGGAAGCAAGAAGCAAGAATCCACAGATCAATCGTTCTAATTGTCAAGAAATTTCTTCTTAATTCTAGGTTGCTTCTCTCCTTAATTAGTTACTATGCATTGCTTCTCCTGCCTTCGGGTGTGTTAAGTATTTAAGGAGTTAGCAGAGTTACTGAGCACAGAGGACAAACATGGAGGTTATAGATATCCAGCTAATGTTCACAGAGATATGAGCAGTACTTCAAATAACTAGACCACATACATTGAATATAATAATTTTATTATTATACATTGTATATTATTTACAGTAGACAAATAGCATAGTCATTTCCAGTCCTAGTTACAGTAAGCAATATTCTCAATACATATACAAAGTTACAATCACATTTAAATGATTGTCCACTAGGATTCCAAGATTCTCACAGTTACTACTATTGAGCTAAGTAACACCTACACTATACCTGTGCATTTTGTTTTTCTTGCCTAAATATAGAACATTGCTTTTTTTTACCATCTCTCTTTCTCTCTTCTTCCTCCTCCCTCCCTCTCTCCCTCCCTTTGTTGTCAATGCAACATCTAGGAAAAACAGTGGCTCCAAAGTTTGGCTGAGATTCAAAGTTTGCAAGATTAAGGAAGCATTATTTATTTATCAGGCAGTTTGCCACCAAATAATGATGTGATTAACCGGCACATTAAACATTCTAAGGAGCCCTTTCAAACCTATAGGGATTTCTGCTTTAGAATAAAAATAATGATTTTAAATATACAATTTCAGGGTTAATCTGTTGGGAGGCATCACATAAATTAGAAGTTAAGGTAAAAGCAAAGGTTCCCCTCGCACATATATGCTAGTCGTTTCTGACTCTAGGGGGCAGTGCTCATCTCTGTTTCAAAGCCGAAGAACCAGCACCATCTGAAAGATGTTTCCATGCTCATGTGGCCAGCATGACTAAATGCCAAAGTGCACAGAACACTGTTACCTTCCTACCAAAGGTGGTCCCTATTTTTCTACTTACATTTTTATATGCTTTTGAACTGCTAGGTTTGCAGAAGCTGGGGCAAGTAAGGGGAGTTCACCCCATTATGTGGCACTAGGGATTTGAACTGCTGAACTGCTGACTTTTCGATCAACAAGTTCAGTGTCTTAGCCACTGAGCTACCGTGTCCCTTAAAAAAATTTTAAATTAAAATTAAAATTTAATTAAAATTATTTTAATTTTTTTAAAAAAAATTAAGAAAGAAATTGGATGTTATAAAAGCCCACCATTTGAATCCCTTTTTAAACCATCCTTTTGTGACTCTAACCAACTTCTCTTAATCTCTCTTCTTAGGAAAGAAGATCTTTCTTGCAAGAGATCAGATCAGATTGTTTGCAGAAGGCTTTTGAAATTAGACCAAGGGCCACAGATTCTCCGTTCCCATTCCATCTTAAAACAACAGTCCATCTCCTCCTCATGACTCCAGAAGACATGATCTAAATAAATAAGTATCATCCCCTCACTTTAAAAAAAAAATCCAGGCTGTAGATTGTACTGGACAATTGCTTTGTTTATATTCCGGCTCTAGTTCAACTCTTCCCATCAATGCTCTTAGTGTTTTCTTGTTTATTTTGTTCAGCATACATGGAATGAAATTGGATCTTACACAAGTTCTATTGGAGTTACAGAAAAAAATTATCCTGCACATCTAGGCGAGGATTTCCTAAGAATTCATTACAACAATGAAAAGAAATGCATCAGAAGAAAAGGTAAAGTAAAATTTCAGCACTTCAATTGATTTTAATATGACAGCATGAACATTAACCCTTGTATGCTGTTCGAAAAAAGTTCCTAGTGATATGTTCGGGTCACATACGACCCGGACAGAAAACACTTCATTTGAAGTGCTTATGTTTGGTCAATTTGAAAACTTTTTTCACTTGGAAAGTAGTCTGAACATTTCTGCACACAATGATATGAAAATTGAAATGAAAAAATTAATCCTTATTGGTTTATTTGCACATAAATGTGCCGCCCCCCCCCCGTTTTTGTGATTTTTTTTCAATTTATGGATAGTTTTGCTTGCAAAATGCATTCTATTTTACTAAAGTTGGTGTGGGATTGGTAGCTTGAACATTACTGCACACAATGATATGAAAATCATTGTCGCTTTGGTCGCGTTGATGGATGATCTCTGGCGGGCCCGGGACAGGGGTTTATCCTCTGTCCTGGTGCTCCTTGACCTCTCAGCGGCTTTCGATACCATCGACCATGGTATCCTTCTGCACCGGCTGGAGGGGCTGGGGGTGGGAGGCACTGTTCTTCAGTGGTTCTCCTCCTACCTCTCTGGGCCGGTCGCAGTCGGTGTTAGTGGGGGGCCAGAGGTCGACTCCTAGGTTTCTCCCTTGTGGGGTGCCTCAGGGGTCGGTCCTCTCCCCCCTGCTATTCAACATCTACATGAAACCGCTGGGCGAGATCATCCAAGGACATGGGGTGAGGTATCATCAATATGCGGATGATACCCAGCTTTACATCTCCACCCCATGCCCAGTCAACGAAGCGGTGGAAGTGATGTGCCGGTGCCTGGAGGCTGTTGGGGCCTGGATGGGTGTCAACAGACTCAAGCTCAACCCGGATAAGACGGAGTGGCTGTGGGTTCTGCCTCCCAAGGACAATCCCATCTGTCCGTCCATCACCCTGGGGGGGGAATTGTTGACCCCCCTCAGAGAGGGTCCGCAACTTGGGCGTCCTCCTCGATCCACAGCTCACATTAGAACAACATCTTTCAGCTGTGGCGAGGGGGGGCGTTTGCCCAGGTTCGCCTGGTGCACCAGTTGCGGCCCTATCTGGACCGGGACTTTGCGGCCCTATCTGGACCGGGACTCATTGCTCACAGTCACTCATGCCCTCATCACCTCGAGGTTCGACTACTGTAATGCTCTCTACATGGGGCTACCTTTGAAAAGTGTTCGGAAACTTCAGATCGTGCAAAATGCAGCTGCGAGAGCAGTCATGGGCCTACCTAGGTATGCCCATGTTTCACCATCACTCCGCAGTCTGCATTGGCTGCCGATCAATTTCCGGTCACAATTCAAAGTGTTGGTTATGACCTTTAAAGCCCTTCATGGCATTGGACCAGAATATCTCCGAGACCGCCCTCCTGCCGCACGAATCCCAGCGGACCGATTAGGTCCCACAGAGCGGGCCTTCTCCGGGTCCCGTCAACTAAACAATGTCGGTTGGCGGGCCCCAGGGGGAAAGAGCCTTCTCCTGTGGCGGCCCCCGGCCCTCTGGAACCAACTCCCCCCGGAGATTAGAACTGCCCCTACTCTTCCTGCCTTCCGTAAACTCCTTAAAACCCACCTTTGCCGTCAGGCATGGGGGAACTGAAACATCTCCCCCTGGGCACGTCTAATTTATGCATGGTATGTCTGTGTGTATGACTGTTAGTATATGGGTTTTTTAAATATTTAAATATTTTAAATTTGTCTGATTGCTTATGATTTGTTTTTACATGTTGTGAGCCGCCCCGAGTCTTCGGAGAGGGGCGGCATACAAATCTAAGTAATAAATAAATAAATAAATAAATAAATAAAATTGAACTGAAAAAAATTAATCCTTATTGGTTTATTTTGCACATAAATGTGCCTCCCCCCGTTTTTGTGAAATAGTCTTTACTTTATGGATAGTTTTGCTAGCAGAAATGCATTCTATTTTGCTAAAGTTGGTGTGGGATTTGTAGCTTTGAACATTTCTGAACATAATGATATGAAAATTGAACTGGAAAAAATTGATGCATATTGGTTTATTTTGCATATAAATTTATTTCAATTTATATAAAAATTATGCTGTTAATTTCAAACTTACATACTTTTTTTTAGTAAAATGGATTTCTTTCATAAAATTAGTTATCTGGCTACAATGTGGTTGATTTTCAAAAGGATATTCCAAATATTTATAGACAAATATGTATAAACAGTGACAATAATGGCACACGAGCAAGGCCGGGGGGGGGTGGCCCTTTTGTGGCAAAAATAAACCAATAAGAACCATTTTTTTTCAGTTCATTTATATTTTTCTTCATGTTCAGAAATGTTCAATTTAGTATACTCAAACCTTTTGGGGGGAAAATTCCTTAGGGATTTGTAGCCTTAAAAAATATAAATTGACACGAAATTCAGAAAGGATGGGGTGGGAGGGGCTTTTTGATCAAAATAAAAATATAAGTCTCAATTTTTCCAGTTCAATTTTCATATCATTATGTTCATAAATGTTCAAACTAGTTTTCCAGTTGAAAAAGTTTTCAAAAAGATTAAATTCAAGTACCTAAAAAAAATATTTTTGGTCCTGTCATATACGAACAGAAACAGATTTTAAGTTATGATTTTTTTTTTGCCCAGAAAACAATTAGCCACCACCCCAAAAATATTTTTTGATGACCAGCATTGTTAAATTGAGTAAATGAATGCCTAAGATTTTAAAGAATATTTCGGATTTGGAGCATAAAAAAAATAAAAAGTGAAAATGATTGCAAGCAGCCGAGGGGGGTGGGGGGAGGCCTTATTTCTGATGTTAAAAAACCAGTAAGAATCATTTTTTTCAGTTCCTTTATATTTTTCTTATATTCAGAAATGTTCAAGCTACCAATCCCACACCAACTCCAGTAAAATAGAATGGATTTTGCAAGCAAAACTATCCATAAAATTGAAAAAAAATCACAAAAACGGGGGGGGGCGGCACATTTATGTGCAAAATAAACCAATAAGGATTAATTTTTTCATTTCAATTTTCATATCATTGTGTGCAGAAATGTTCAGACTACTTTCCAAGTGAAAAAAGTTTTCAAATTGACCAAACATAAGCACTTCAAATGAAGTGTTTTCGGTCCGGGTCGTATGTGACCCGAACATAACATTAGGAACTTTTTTTGCTCAGCAAAAACTAAGCCCCCACCCCCCCAAAAAAATTCTCATAGAGAGAACCCCTGAAATGATGAAAAGTCATGAAATTTCAAGTTTCAGATATGCAGGGAAAAATTTTTACAGGGACTCAAACTTGGCTTCGGGTCACATACGACCCGAACAGAACAGCAGATGTGTGATTCCTGTTACTGAAAATATTTGAAACTAGAAAGTTTCTTCATTGTAGGAGAAAACTAGGATCCAGGAAAACCACCGTTCCAGTGGAAGGATCAAGATGATTGATTGGTTGGTTGGTTGGTTGGTTGGTTGGTTGGTTGGTTGGTTGGTTGGTTGGTTGGTTCATTCATTCATTCATTTATTTATTTATTTATGTATTTATTTATTTATTATGCCGGCCCTCTCTGTAGACTCGGGGCGGCTCACAGCAGTAATAGAAAAACAATATACAATACAAATCTAATAATTAAAACTAAAAAACCCATAATTTAAAAACATGCACACAACATACCATACATAAACAATATAGGCCTGGGGAAGTTATCTTAGTTCCCCATGCCTGACGACAGAGGTGGGGTTTTAAGGAGCTTACGAAAGGCGAGGAGGGTGGGGGCAATTCTGATCTCTGGGGGGAGTTGGTTCCAGAGAGTCGGGGTCACCACAGAGAAGGCTTCTTCCCCCTGGTTCCCGCCAAACAACATTGTTTAATCAATGGGATCTGGAGAAGGCCAACTCTGTGGGACCTAACTGGTCACTGGGATTCTATTAACAGTTCATACCCCTATTGTAGACTTCAACACCACATCAACCCAGCTCCCTCTCCATAGAAGTTTTTTATGTTCCACAGAAGGTTCAAAACTATAGCCAATAGATCATAATCATTCTTTAATTTACATCTTGAATACTGGACAGGGGATTTAAATCTGTATCTTACTAATCCTATTCTAGTACTTAAAATATTATACCACAACCATCTGAGTAACTAGGACATCAATGTTTGGATTAACAGATCCGATTGAAAGTATCCCAGATTACCATTAGGTAATAATAAAGAGATTGAAAACACTACAACAATTTGCTATCCTTTGCTGCCAATTTTTAAAGCCCAGCACCAGTAGCTTTAGTCAACCCATAATATATAATTATGAGTTCAATCAGTATTATCTAATCATGAATTCACACCATTTGCTTAAGCTAAAATGGATGTAGAAATGATTGACTCTTGGCACATTTGCAGAGATGTTTTGGCAAGAAACATAAAATTACAAAGGATTTTTCATTGTAGCACAAGGAAGAAGGCTGTGGAAAATACTATTTTTACAACTCATACAAGGGTTAAATATTTGAAACACTTTTCTATCAATACCATTAAAGATTTTTACAGTTATACACTGTATGATTTGCACATGCAACTATATAGGATCCTAGTTCCTTAAAATACTGAACAAATTTCATTTCGAATGAACTGGCAATCCTACTGCTGATCAAGTAAATGGTAGATTCATCTGATTTCTATGACATTACAACTATAGCATAAGAGCCAGACTTTTATATGCTTAGTTTACAATATACATTATTACTTGGATCATCTGAAAACTTCCTATAATACTATCAATGCATGAGTAACTCTGCCAACTTTGTATTTCGTTTTCTTTAAAGTATAATGCTGCATTGGTTGCATAGTTATTGATGTTAATCATGCCAGCAGAGGGAAGGGCAAGATCAAAGCAGCTTATAGAAGCCTAGAACATTAACACATAGAATGTTATTGCCAGAAACATTCTCGGAAACAGGAGCATCTGCACCTCAGATGTATATACAGTGGCACCTCATCTTATGAATGCCTCTTCTAATGAACGTTTCAAGATACAAACCCAGTGTTTAAAATTTTTTTTGCCTCTTCTTCCAAACTATTTTCACCTTACGAACCCAAGCCACCGCCGCTGGGATGCCCTGCCTCCGGACTTCCGTTGCCAGCTGAAGCGCTGGGATTCCCCTGAGCCTCCTTTCACTGGGAATCCCTGCCTCCGAACTTCCGTTGCCAGCCAAAGCGCCCATTCTTGCACTGCTAGGATTTCCCTGAAGGTCCCCTCACTGGGATTCAAAGCAAAGCCGGCAAAAATGAAGAGAATCCCAGCGAGGGGAGACTCAGGGAAATCCCAGTAACACAGGAACGGGCACTTCGGCTAGCAACGGAAGTCAGGAGGTGGGGTTTCCCAGTGAGAAGAGCCTCAGGGAATCCCAGCAGTACAAGAATGGGCGCTTCTGCTGGCAATGGAAGTCCAGAGGCAGGGATTCCCAGCAGCACAAGGCAAACGGTGAGTTTTGGTATTGCACGCATTATTTGCTTTTACATTGATTCCTATGGGAAAGATTGTTTCATCTTACGAACTTTTCTACTTATGAACCTTGTCATGGAACGAATTAAGTTCGTAAGAGGAGGTACCACTGTACACTTGCTGCCTCAATTAAAATTAAAGGGGTACATACCTACACAACTACTGTAAGTGAGTGAGAGCATGGGCTTTTTTTAAATTTGAAAATGATACTGTCAAATTTGCATGTTAAAACTTTAACGCTAAACACATTTTTCATTTGAATATCAGATTGGGTAAACTCAACATTTGGGATCAAAGACATAGTTTGAAGGGGACCAGAGTTCATCTGCACACTCTACTAAGTGGCATCTTCTCTCCAGGGTTACTTTCTGGCATGCCCAACAAGATCACGATTGGTGATGAGACCTCCAAGGATAAGGTCTCCTCTGAGATCTTTCCTTGGAGAAGACCTGAAAGGTTAAAGCTGTTTTTTGTTTTGTTTTGTTTCTCTTTGCACACTATCTCCCTTACCTAGGCAATTCATACCACTGGAAGTTTAGTACAAATAGTGGTAGCTGTCTGAATAAAACTGTAGAATTTGTGTTATTACTTTTTTAAAATATTTTTTATTGAGAATTTTTAAAAAATATATACAATATCAAAATCACAATACAAAAACTTACTAGCAATAATGGCAAAAAAGAAAAAATGAATAGAAAAAGAGAAAACATGAACAAAAACAAAAAGCAAAATTTAAAAAGAGAGAAATAACCTATTTCTCTCATATTTATCTTATTCTTACGTATATCATTCCATATCATATGCAGTTATTCGTATCACTTAACATATCGTTCTTATAGTTAGTGGTTAATAACTGTATTTAATTGCAATTTGTATTAAGGTTATTGAAGTTAAATAATTTATACTATCTATAGTTCATTCCACATTTACATGATAAACAGGCTACAATTTTACCCTTTTCCATCTATCACTTATTATTATCTACATATCATTCTTTGTATCTGTATGTTCCCATTAGTATCACCTCTATGCTGCTTATATTCTTTTGTTTCTTTTACTTTATTTAACCATTTATACCATTTTGTACCCAAATTTTATAGTAAGCTGTTTCTTCTTTTTCTTTTATTCACATTGTAAGTCTATTCATTTCTGTCACTTCAAATATTTTATTTATTGTCAATAGGTTGGTGGGAACAGTTTCCTTTTTCCAGAATTTATGGTAGAATTTGTAGCATGAATTATGTAAAATTTGTGGTATGGACAGTTAATCCATCAAATATCTCAGTGGTCTTTATTTTACAGTCTTAAAGAGAGACTGTAGGTGCCATCTTAGAAACAAAGTTGCTCAGTTTGCAACAAATTTTGCTGAAACAACCTCTTTCTATTCTTTTAGTTGGACAGCTCCTTAAACAACATCTAAACTTCTTTCTCTGACCCACAAAAGTACTTCTTAGGGGAAAAAAAGTACAGTATTTGATTCTTTGGGCTGACATAAGAAGTACAGAGCACTGGTTAGAATTTCTTCTGCCACTCTCTAAAAATATCAAAAAGTGAAGCGAGAGATCTTTTGCATATAAAACCATGACCTTCCTTCATTATGAAAAATAAAGAGGACAGAATGTTGGGCATTAATGCAATAAGTACAAATGTACAAGAATATAAATATTAGCTTGCAATAAATTATACCAAAAAAACATTAAAACATATCTACAAAAAGTAATTTAGTTCTCAGTGGAGCTTAAATATATACATTTGGGAGATAAAACCTATATGTCAAAACAAATACAATGGTGTTTGCATTCTTCCTTACAATATTTATTCCTTTGTTTTTATATATGGCTGGTTTCTATTCTTGACCCTTTCTCAGCTCCCGGCAGCCAACATGAATAATCTCTCTCTGGATTCAAGGATATGCTTCATGGGGCTAGGGATGGAGATAATGCCTTCCATCTCCTTCACCCAATATAGTTTTGCCTTAATGCAGACCCTACTACCAAATACTGATCCAGGAAGCTTAGCCGTAGTGTCTCTGCCTGATATTATTCATCACGTACTCTTGTGCCAGTTGTAGGCTCCACGGTCTTTTCAGTTTACATTCCTTGTCCAAGGAGATGCCAAGAGCCAGAAGAAGACATTTATTAAAGCAGACAGGGAGACATTACAAGAGAAAAAAGGAGATGGAGTGAGTATTTATCTTCTCAGCAACACCACTACTGCCACCCCGCCCGCCAAGAAAATAATGGCCTGAAGCCTGTGGAAAGTGTTAGATTATGTTTAGGATTCTGGCTGCTGTTCTCTTCGATTAAACAACCTTGTAACAAAAGCCACAAGAGTCCATAAACAAATTATCTGAACTACATGCTTACTCCATGCACAGCATAAACTACAATTCAATTTAAGAACAGTAAAGGATTTAAAAACAGAAACAAACAAAGCATCTGTACATTCTGGGTTATAGCTGAATTAAGTACTTTCTGCACTTGAGGTCTCTCGTGCAATATTGCTTTTTTTTCAGTTATTTTGAGCATTGGTAGTTGCTCCTTTCCTGCCCAGATTTTAACTTCCGAAGTGTTAATCAAAGAACCTAAGTGCTACTCAAGAACATTTGCAAACCACACTCTTGAAGTTCAAATATCTGGCAACAATATCCAAATACATATCCATTTAAAGATATATTGTGGCCAAGGTTCATGCAAAAAACTGTTTTGAAATAAAAAGACAGGTTGGAATATATAACAGCAATTTAAATTACTGCGTGTCTTTGAAGGATTGCTACCAGTATTCATAACTACCTTGGAAAATTGAGTAAAGGATGAGGAATATATTAAGGTATGCAAATACAGTATTTCTTTTGGGTACTCAGAAATATTTAACCCTCTCCTGCCATACTTCAGCCAATAACAATAGAGATAAAGGAACTTTCAGACAAGCTGTAACAATACAAACTTTGGTTTAGATATTCTTGGTAAGCCTCATTAATTTGAGACTTTAGGTTAAACATATAGAGCTCTTTCACCAAATCAAAGCATTGATCCATCTAATTTTCACACTGTCTGAATTAACTGCAATTGTTTTCCTGGATTTTTAATAGAACAGAATAGAATAGAATAGAATAGAATAGAATTCTTTATTGGCCAAGTGGACACACAAGGAATTTGTCTTTGGTGCACATACTCTCAGTGTACATAAAAGAAAAGATATATTTTTCAAGAATCATGATCAGTTTAGTTTAATTTCCCATCAATACAGCTATCTAAAATACCATGGTTTGAACTTGGGATCTATTACATATAAGGCAAGCACTTGATCAATGAGCTACAAATGTTTTGCCTCAAAACAACGACTTTCCCTGCTAACAATTCATATGCGCCAGTTCATGAAGCACACCCAACCACAGGTAATTCTGGCTGATCAATATTGGCAATAAAAGTCTACACTATATAAAATGGCTCCAGGGACAGAAACATGTAATGGCAATTCAAAGTAGCTCTGTGCGGGATCTTAGTACCCTATGGTAAACAAAGCAATTTCTTCTTGCATGCTTAGTGCTTTATATAACATTAGCCAGATTGAAATGGAGGTTTATTGCTGTGAGATCTGAACTGAAGAACTGCAAATCTTAGATGAAAACAAAGAATTAACACTTTTCTGTATCTCTTTGTTTCTGTCCAGCAGTTGTCTCTAGATTGTTGCAGTCTAGATATGGTAGCTTCAATCTCCAATAAAATTTCAAAACTATCCATGGCTTACTACATACAGAGTCAAACAGGACTTGTCTTTCATTGAATTGCATAGGATTAACCAGTTAATACATCCCTAAATGATCACACCCCAAAATATTATGGTTGTGCTTGACTCTAACTGTAATATAACAAAATATCCATTTTTTTAAAATAGATTTGATATGTTACAAATCCTATATAAGTATCTGAAGGAACTGCTCCAATGCAAGCAATTTTGAGTCATGTGTTTAATATAAAATATAATAAAATGACTTCTACCCAGTGCTGGTTTGATTGGTATCTATTTATTTAGAAATAACAAATACGTAAGCTCTGTTTAAAAGTCACCTCTTCCTTTGCTTCTTTGACTCTGCTTTATAAATCTCATAAAAAACACATTACTTCTCATAGCATAAAAATATTTCCCATTAAAACAGTGGCCTGCTTTTAATAAATCCCCAAGTTATTGTTGGCACAAAATTGCCAATGTCTAACCAAATTGATATTTGTGTGTATTAAACTCATGTAACTTAATACACTCCCTAAAATGGATCAAATCCTTCAGCAAGTCATTTAGACCAGGCAGATGTCAGAAGCCTAGTTCTATTAAAAAACATGATATTGTCTTTATTGACCTTTCTTTTGCTGCTGTTACCTCAATAAATAGAAGGACTTGTGCTAGCAGGATTTAATATACCGGTAAGTTGGTGCGGGAAAGGAAATTATTTCCGCCTTGTGCAGAACTAGGGGACACCTAGTTGGTTTCACCAGTTGCTGCAAAGACATAAGCAATTTTTTGTCATTCCTTCTATTTAAGAGTTCAAAAGAAAAATATAGCACATGTAAATTAAGCCAATTTTGGTATCCAGTGAAAATAAAATAAGATAATTTCCTGGATTTGGGGGAAAGCAGGGGTCTCTTGATTACTACAAAAATCAACTTGTATGGTGACAGGGATGCAAAACTCTCTTTAATAGGATTTATGGTTTTGATGATTAAATGAATTATAAAAAAGAAGAGAGGTAGGTTGTAATCATACAGTAAGAGGTAAACTTATAATTGTGCTTATAACTGCTGTAAAGTAAATCAGAAGTTACTTTTCATATTTGTTTTCTATTTTTTCCATTTTTTGCATTTGTCTTTGATTTTTTTTCTTGCTTTTCTTTCTGACTTTGTATTAGCTTGTGTTAGCATTCCTCACAGTTGATCCTTCTGAATGGAGACTGAACTATTGGAGTTGTATTCAGCAATACTGAGAAATCTAGACATTTCCTATCCCTATTATAGAGTAATAAACAGACCTGCTGATTTGTTCCTGTGCCTTTTCTAATCAGGTTTGTTCAAGAACATAATTTAAAAGATATTTTATATAAGATGATCTGTCATTGGTAATTAACACCAGATAGGTTATTTAAGATGTATAAAGGTACGTCAAACGAATGTTGGAAATGTAAAAATAAAGAAGGGACTTTTTACCATCTATGGTGGACATGTGATAAAGAGTGATGCATAGGAGAGAACAACTGAAGGATTATTACAGGAGATAAGTGAGGCCACCTGTGGTTGGGTGGGGCTGCTGTAATTAGTGCTACAGATAAAAAGAGCAGAGTGCTGATTTAGCCTCGTGGAAGTTTATCTGATTCATAGTTTCATCAAGATCGTGGTTTTGCTGTTTCCCTGTTCGAGATTGTGTGTGGACTTTCTGGACTTTGGAATTGGACTCAATTTCCCAGTTACTGGGTGAGAAATTGGATTGCATTTAATCTGTGCCTTGTGTGGACCAGAAAATCCCTTTGACATTTAAAAAGGAAGTTTTTTCTGTTTTTCTGTTGATAAAGACTGTTCTATTTTCCTTCTATCGTGTGGTGTGTGTCTTTCTGGACCAATTACCCTGTAATTATGGGCGGTTGGGACACACCGGTAGAACACCCACCATGGAAGAATAGATGCAGAAGCTGATAGAGTTGGCTGAAATGGCAAAACTGATTATTCTGATTAATGAAAAGAACATAAGTACTTTTGTTTCCATATGGAATCAGCTTCTGAATTTCAGGCTTGATGCAGAAAAGAATGTAACTTTGACTCTGGGTTTTATAGATTAGATGGACAGATCTTTATAGAAATGACTTGTTCATATCATTATGGAAAAACAAAAAACTGTGATTTGATGTTACTGAAATATAGTCAGAAGTCAATGCTTCTCTGTCTTTTCTTTTCCTACCTTTCCTCGCTTCTCTTTCCCCTTTCTCCTCCCCTCTCACTGCTCCTTTATTTACTTTTGTATTTTGCATTTTATAATACAGTGGAACCTCTACTTATGAACTTAATTCATTCCGTGACTAGGTTCTTAAGTAGAAAAGTTTGTAAGAAGAAGCCATTTTTCCCATAGGAATCAGTGTAAAAGCAAATAATGCATGTGATTGGGGAAACCACAGGGAGGGTAGAAGCCCTGTTTCCTTCTAGGAGATTCCTAGAGAGGCCTGTTCCGGTCTTGTTTCCTCCCAGGAAATTCCTAGAGAGGCCACACAGAGGCTTCTCCCTATCTTTTCCAGTTACAGGTTTGGAGGTTCATGTTTGTAAGTGGAAAATGGTTCTTGAGAAGAGGCAAAAAAATCTTGAACACATGGTTCTTATCTAGAAAAGTTCAAAAGTAGAAGCGTTCTAAGGTAGAGGCATCATGTTGCCGTATTGCGATGTTTTTGGAGCTGTGGTAGGCTTGGCCTATGCATGACACATCCGGCCTCTGTGCCATCAGTTTCACACCCCTGTTCAAGAAGATCACCACAAACAGCTGTTTTTCAACTCCTCTGCTTGGTTAGGCTACCACCATGAAGTCGAAAGAAGCTAACGATGGTTCACGACTGGCTCTGCCAAATCATTCAAAATATCTGCTGAAAATAGTAGCAATATTTCAACTGTAAATAAAGAAAGATTCACTGGGTTGCAGCCTACAAAGGGGGAAAAATATCGTGCTGCCTCAGAAGTTATGGAGGGATGTAAGAACTGGTTTCCAGACCGATGGAGATTCACGAGGCCGCAACTTAAACATCCAGCTGTTATCTTCTCAGATATCAGAGTGGAGATCTGCCTCCCTGTCAGATCACAGGAAGACTTCAAAAGAAAATCAGAAATTCTCTGCCTGAACAATACTAAAATATATTGCCTTTAAATTGAAAATAGTTCAGTTGCTGGAATTCTTGTAACCCCACTTCATTCATCTCAATAAACCTTTACTCGCTTACTTGGCTTATATGCCTCTTGAATCATAACTGATTCTGAATGTTATGCTGAAGAGAACTCCTTAAGAACTCTGTAACTCTGTATAATAGAATTCTATTTTTAAAAGTGTTTTTTTTGTTTTGCTATGTTTCAGGCAGCAGTCAAAAATCTTGACAAGGAAATATCTCACCATCCTAATGTTGAACTAAGATGCAATATTTTGTATCTGAAATTGGAGCTGGCTAAACAAGACATTTTGTCTTTTGGCTCTGATAGTATAAGACCTTGGGCAGGCCACGATATTTTCTAGAAGTGTAGCTTTTTCCTAATTTGAAGGAAATCGTAGGGGAAAAAAATGTGTCACATTGTTGAAATATTTGCTTCTTGCTCAATTACTCTGGAAGGCTAAGCGAAAGATATCCCAGAATATATACAGTTTCTTTTCCATTGTTTCTTATGCTGCAGATTTCTCCAGTTCAAGTTCCAAGCTGGGGAAGGACTAGCTTGCTTAAAGGAGAGGGTAATAGAATACAGATTTCCTGATCTCACATCTGAAGAAATTGAAATAGCCCTTTAGTAATATAATTAGGCCTAGTTCCACAGCATTTGTTTTCAATCACTTACTTGCGTTGCAGTAGCATCTATCCTGGGTCTGGTGATTTTCAGGCATATAAGAGGAATAAGCCAATATTTTCAAAGCTGACATTTCAACCTATACTAAACTGTGTGTGTATGGTATGTATTTATATCTGTGCATGTACATACATGCACACAGTTGTAGTACAAGAATACTACTAGTGAAATGAATTACCCTAATTAATGTCATATTCATAGAGAAACAGCTTGTAGTAGCATGCAATCATTTCATGATACAGTCCCAAAACCACATTAGCTACCATAACTCTCTATTTACACCCAATAATGATGCTATATTGCCAACTTTTCTCAGATGTGTTTGCTTGTAGAAAATGGAGCAAAACAGCTATTTCTCTTCTTTTTAGGCAACAGCATAGTTGCTGTTATGTTGATGCATCCATTGATGGACCTAAATGGGAGGTGTTGCCTACTCCAAAGCCCACAAGTAGACATCTCTGTTGCCACTCCTTCGGGTCCACCTCCCTCCCTTGCTGGACTGGCTTGTAGTCTGGCCCATCCCACCCTGCCCACCCTGCCATCCCCAAATTCCGCCCCACCATGAGACACGCGTCCTACCTGACACATGTACCTCTGTCGCATTTCTCAGCATTGTGTCCAGGGTAGCCCATTCTAAAAGAAAAGTCTTGTGAGTTCAATCAAGCTTGATTGCTGAGGAATGTGACAGAGATACAAGTGTCAGGTAGGATGCATGTCTTGTGGCCTCGCCCACCTCCCAAAAACCCCCCCAAAATAAGTCATCCCTAGAAATAAGGCTAGGGTCATTTTTGGTAGGTCCAAAAATATAAACATCTGTCTTATTTTCAGGGAAGCATGGTTTATGAATCCAGCCACCTGTTGCTGATTTATGATTCTTAAATACATCTGTGAAATTTTGTTCTGTTATTTTCAGGCATGTTTTTAAACTCCTTGTTGTTATGATTTTTTTCCTATGTTCCAGAACAGTGGTTCCCAAACTTGGCAACTTTAAGACTTGTGGACTTCAACTCCCAGAATTCTCTAGACAGCATAGCATAGCATAGCATAGCATAGCATAGCATAGCATAGCATAACTGGCTCTATAATTCTGGGAGTTGAAGTCCACAAGTCTTAAAGTTGCCAAGTTTGGGAACCATTGTTATCCCAACTAATATTGCATTATCTACCATTTGGATAGAAGCATTCCTTCTATCTTTTAATCCAAGATATAACCTTAACCCTAAACTGTCAATGAGTGCAGGATTATAATACCGGATTATAATACTTTCCATACTATATATTATAATGTGCTAGAGTAATTCTATATTTTGCCCTTGAGATTTTTAACAAATTTGCAAACATCACTATATAGATACTGTATCTTCACTGACAGTATTTTTAAAGGCTTTTTCATTCTTAAGATTATCGTGAAATATAACATTTGTAATTTGATATTGATTTCACACAATTACACATTAAGTGTATTTTTATTCAAATTGGTAAAATATCTATAGATATCTATTTAAGCTTTAGCAGGGGTTGGGCTAGGTGATCCTTGTAGAATTTTCCAACTTTATGAATCTTAGATTTTGTGCTTTTAATTTCTGCCGATTTCAATACAGACTTTCAGAAGAATGGCTTTCAACAAAATTTTAGAAGGTTATATTGTCCTTGCTTTCTGTTCTTAAAATTATTCAACAATTCAGACTCCCAACATTGTACATATTTGGAAAAATAAAACTAAAAGATAAATATTTCAGTTGGACTAAAAGAGAACATTAAACCACAAAAAATGTCAGTCAGCAGACTTTAGTTAACATGTTAATTGTGTTTATGATTTTTTTCTGACAACTTTGATGTGGAAAAACATATAAATGTGCCAAATAGTTGATTGTACATTACAAAGGGCCTAGTTGTTGTTTTTTAAAGTGACATTTCATTTAAATCACAGATGAAAATCAGTCTTAATGCAGGAGTTTGTTCTGCTTTGTACAAAACAGAAGAAAGAAATTTACATCCATTTCCTAAGTTTAGATTCAATATAAAAAAGTGTGATACAATTTGAGCATGAACTACTTTTTTATGAATAACTTATTCTATCTGAAAGTGCTAAAATCTGTTGTTGATTTCTTGCCATTCTTAAGTGGCACTCATTTTTTTCTGTTTTCCAGCAAAACTTAACACTAACTTTTTGCATAGATCCCAAATTGGCCAGATAAATGAGACTTGATTGGCTTTGGAGGGCAGAGAGGAAGAAAACAAAAGAAGTCCTATGCATAAATTTGTTCATCTTGTATGACTATTTGTTTGTTTGTTTGTTTGTTTGTTTGTTTGTTTGTTTGTTTGTTTATATATATATTTTATTTATTTATTTTTGATTTGATTTGATTTGATTTGATTTGATTTGATTTGATTTGATTTGATTTGATTTGATTTGATTTGATTTGATTTGATTTGATTTGATTTGATTTGATTTGATTTGATTTGATTTGATTTGATTTGATTTGATTTGATTTGATTTGATTTGATTTGATTTGATTTGTATGCCGCCCCTCTCCGTAGACTCGGGGCGGCTCACAACACTACGCATTGATATTGATGAGATACCAACAATCTTGTTGTCCACAACCTCACAGAGTTTATTGATATTGATGAGATACCAACAACCTCACAGAGTTTAGCATACTTGAGTTATCATTTATGAAAATTTAAACAGCCTGTAGAATTGCAACTGCTTGCCACAAACCATCATGCAAGGTTCCCATACAATTATTTAATAGCAGGACTGTCATACTGGCTGACACCAAACTTACATTTTCATACAGTGAACTGTGCAGCAGAGAGTGTTCCTAAGTGGCTGTTCTGCCAGCGTGTGCCAACCGTCCTTAATTACAGGTTAATTAGTCCAATCAGACACACCCACAAGATAGAAGGCAAATAAATGTTCTTTATCAACCGAAGAGAAGAAAATACTCCCTTTTAAACTTCAAAGGGATTTCTTGTAGCAACAAGGCACAGTTGAAATACAATACAAGAACGAAGTCCAATTATTAACTCAGTAACTGTGAAATTGGGTCAAAGATACTGTTGTCCAAACAGTGATAAACACTCACAATGAAGTATAATCCAAAGTCCAGGAATCAAAACACAGTCTTGAATACAATCAGGAAACAACAATGCACCTTGACAAACTACGATCAGATCATCTTCCACAATGGCCAAGCAAGCACACTGCTATTTTTATCAGCATCTCTAATTACTGGAGCCCCACTCAAACACAGGTGGCCTCTCTTATCTCCTGTAATATTTCTTAAGTTGTTCTCTCCTATGCATAACTCTACGCATGCGTGGGTCAGTCATACATTCCTCCTCTGAATCCAAAGAAGATAAGGAAGATAAGGAAGATTGATCTCCTCCTGGGCTGTCAGCCAAGCCCCCCTCTTCCATCACACCCACATTTCCTTTGTCAGAGGATAATTCGCTGGCAGACTCTGTCGGGAGCAAAACAGGCCTGTGGCATGCGGATGTTTCCCCCACATCCATCTCCACATTCCTTGGGGCAGGAGCTGGGCCAGAGCTAACCACAACAAGTTGCATCCTGCAAAATGTATATTCTACTTTCATACTTTAGATGAATACTGTAAATCACAAACTCAATGCTTTGTTAGCAGCCCCATCTCAATTAATTTCTAGAGAGAGAAACTTTTTCAAGAGGCATGCATTAGATTAAAAAGAGAAGAACTGTTATCATAATCCCTTTATTATGAGTGGTAATAAATAGATTGCCTATTCAGAAACCCTTCTAAGCAATCTACAAGCATGCAAAGGCAACCTGTTTGTATATAATTGCACACAAGTAGACACTCCAGGCAAACTTCATAGATATAGTAAAATCAGAGTAAGGACATTTAAGCATATTAATATCTATCCATCTGTCCGTCCAGGTACCAAATTTATTTGCTGTCCACCTCACAGTTCAGGAGACTTGGGGTAACTTATGTTAATTAAATCCTATATTTTAAATCTTTATTTCAACCTTTGATTTAATAATTCCAAAATAAAATAGCTATCTCAAAAAAGGCTTAACCCACCAACTTGAATAACCTTATTATGCTATCAGCTGTCTTTTATGAGCAATTCTCATCTTGCTGTCGTTGTTAGCTGGGACTCTTCTCAAAGAACAGGTCCATAGTTGGCCTGGGCAAATTGGTCAGGGTGAATTGTCCCAATTGTTTAAGAGACTTGGGTCTAGGACAAATCATCACAGAAGAACTTAGTCTGGGATGGTGCAGTGGTTAGAGTGCAGTACTGCAGGCTACTTTAGCTAACTGCTAGCTGTAGTTCAGCAGTTCAAATCTCACTACCGGCTCAAGGTTGACTCAGCCTTCCATCAGTCCAAGGTGGGTAAAATGAGGACCCAGATTGTTGGGGGCAATATGCTGATTCTGTAAACCACTTAGAGGGGGCTATAAAAGCACTATGAAGTGGTAAGTCTAAATACTATTGTTATTGCTGTGGTCAACTTGCCAAGGGACAATTCAATGCAAAATAATTGAACAGATTTATCTCTGGTCCACCCCAACTTCGAATTTGAGAAGGTTCAAACCTAAAGCAAGACAAGGCCCATGACAATTCCCTTGTCCCTTTATCCCACATTGAAGTGTCCCGAGTTGGCTGGAGTGAATTGTCCTGCAGTGTGTCAGCTGGAGTAAATTGTCCCATTCCAATCTGATTTTTGATGCCAGCTGGTGGTAGCAAAAAGCTCATTTATTATATCAGAAAATATAATTCCTAAGCTGCTTAGAGTTATTAGTAAGATATATAAGCCTCAGTTGTATCCCAATTGATTATTGTAATGAATTTCAAGTCATAAAAGTTTTCTGGACTGTCTGAAAGCTTCAGTTGTTGAAAAAGACAAATGTTTTCAATGTCTTCTATCTTCTGTATGCTGAAAAACTTGCTCAATTTGTCAAGGTATTCCAGGTGTAATTTTAAGGTGTTTGGGAATACAGACTTTGCACCTACAGTATCTGTAAAATAACATCTACTCTTGTGTAGCAGGATTGCAGTCTACTGCTGCTCACCATTTTCTGGAGAAATATGTGACTAGTTTATGAAGTTGCAGACAGAAATGATATGCTCCAAAGCAGCTTTTGAGGATCAAATCCAAAGCAATTCACAGTTCCCTCAATGTTATCGTCAAAATGTCACTATTTTCATCAGCATGACAAAAGCAGCATGGTAGCTTTGCAGTGAAAGCTGCACGTCTTCTAAGGATGTGTGTAAACTGCTTGGGATGTCATAGTCACAATTCTACTTGTGTCTCATTGATATTCCCTGCCTCTTCCGCCACCCCTCCCCAATTCTGTGGCTCTAGTAAACGGCTTACCCCTGGGAGTTAAATTCAGTCTCAAATTGTCTTTCAGCTTTCAGGAAAAAGACAAAATCTCCCTCTTCAGCTTGCATTGCTCCAATCAGGATTTTACTAAGTTTTTTTAACAGGTTTGCTTTTTATTAGTAGCTTTGCTGAGTACCTTATAGATAACTAGGTTCACAATATTTTAAATGTGTATGTTGTATTAGTAGCTGTGCTGAATATCTAATAAGTAGAGATATTAGGTGAAACTTTCAGTATTAATACTTTCTTCCAACATATTAACTATGCTTTTGGCACTAGCAACAATGCAGTGTTGCTACCCTGTTTCCCTGATAGTAAGACACCCCCGATTGTAAGACGTATCGGGGGTTTCAGGGGGGTCGGCTAATATAAGCCATACCCCGAAAGTAAGACATATGTCTTACTTTCGGGGAAACACGGGGGTATTGCCGGGGGGGGAGCCCGATGACATCGCTTCCAAGCTCCCCGCGTGCCCCTTGCCTTCGCCTCGCCGCGGCGCCACCGCCTCTTCCCCGGCTTGGCAAAGCAAAGGACGGCGCTGGTCCGAAGCGAGCCGAGTGGGCGGCGGCTTGCAGCGAAGGCGCTCGTCCCAGCAACCGAGTCCTGCCGAGGCTCGGCTGCAAGCGGCCAGCGAGGCCGACCAGCTCCGAGGTGAGCGGCCGGAGCTGCGCCCTCCTTCGCCTGCCTCCTTTCCGGCAGGCAGGTGGGGCTGCCCAACTGCGCAGAGCGGCTCCTCCCCTCCAGACACACGCTTCCCCGACACGCGTCTGTGTCTCCACGCGTGCACGCCACTTGGAGCCCTGAGGTTGAACTTGGAAAAGGGCTCACGAGGCTCCTGTCCCGCAGCTGCCCTTCTGGACTCTGGGGAGATGCCTTCGGGAACGCGACCCTTTCAATTTTTTTCCAATGTAAGACATACCCCGAAAGTAAGACGTAGTGGGGCTTTTGGGGGTAAAAAGAAAGTAAGACACTGTCTTACTTTCGGGGAAACACGGTAGTGCCAAAAAATTAAAATTTGATCAGCAACGGTCAAATATTTTCCTTTCTCAGACTCACCTGAGTTATTTAATCATTTTTTGAGTTTGGCAAAGGATTTTTTTGGTAACAAAAAAAAATCCTGCTCTCAGAAAAGAACTACAGCTGCTTCACATGTACAGAAAATATGAAGTGGAACATTTACCCCCCAAAAATATTATGGCTTATGTTCAAGAAAAGACTTTATCATGGTCTTGGTGAGATTCGCTTCTCAGTTCTTCCCCTTTGCTTGTATCCTTACGATTTATATTAACATTGATTGTTTCCTGATTGCTTATTTGTACCCTATGACAATCATTAAGTGTTTTACCTCATGATTCTTGACAAATGACAAAATTGAACGGGTCCAAAGACGAGCTACAAAAATGGTGGAAGGTCTTAAGCATACAACGTATCAGGAAAGACTTAATCAACTCAATCTGTATAGTCTGGAGGACAGAAGGAAAAGGGGGGACATGATCGAAACATTTAAATATGTCAAAGGGTTAAATAGGGTTCAGGAGGGAAGTGTTTTTAATAGGAAAGTGAACACAAGAACAAGGGGACACAATCTGAAGTCAGTTGGGGGAAAAGATCAAAAACAACATGAGAAAATATTATTTTACTGAAAAAGTAGTAGATCCTTGGAACAAACTTCCAGCAGACGTGGTTGGTAAATCCACAGTAATTGAATTTAAACATGTCTGGGATAAACATAAGATAAAATACAGGAAATAGTATAAGGGCAGACTAGATGGACCACGAGGCCTTTTTCTGCTGTCAATCTTCTATGTTTCTAAATGTACCTTTTTCTTTTATGTCCACTGAGAGCATATGCACGAAAGACAAATTCCTTGTGTGTCCAATCATACTTGGCCAATAAAGAATTCTCTTCTATTCTATTCAAAACCATAGCTGCGGTTTGGCTGGCAGCCTCCGCCCACTGAATGTTTACCTGTGCTAACAGACAAGAATAGTGGCCTAAAGTGAAGCAAAACTAATCCTGTATACTCCAACCTAACAGTAAACAACAGCCCAATCAAGGAACCACCAAATCGCTTCCTACCAACCTTGCCAGACAAGCCACTAGAATACAAAATGAGTACAAACCTGCCACTCTCACTAGCACTGATGATGTTGCCTAGTCTACTAATGAAACGTATGTGAGAAAACAAACTCAGAGAGCTCCAATGAACCCACAGTTCAACCCTCAGCTACAAATATTCTCTTCTATTGGTACTCCAGTCTGCCTGCTTTTCTCCTGCTCCAAGCTTACTCGTGAACACCATCATCTTTCCCCATTTTTGATATATAGAAATTCAAAGACTACAGGAAATACTGAAGAGATGCTAGTTTTTTCAGCTGAGGGCAATTGTATATTTCCTTTCATAAAACTGTCACAAGGGACAAGGCAAACATTTGAAATTTTGTCAAGTTTGTGGAAAAAATATGGTTCTTTAAGTTGCTGAGGAATTAACTATATAATGTGCCATTTGTCATATAAAGAAGAGCAGGATGAACACTAACATGTTAATAAGAATTATTGATAAAGAGATCCTAGGTCAGGGGTGGGCAATTAATTTTGCCATGGGGCCGCATGAGAAATTGGGATGGTTTTAGAGGGCCGGACTAATGTAATTACCTCAGTTCTACCAAATACTGTAAAGACCCAGACCCTGGTCTGACCTAAACACCCAGATCTACTCTACATTCCCCTAATTGTTTGCTTTACAGCAACACAGTGCACCACAGTCACTGCGCTGGAGTGTTTGTGTCGTTTCTGTGCTTGGCTGTTCTCAGTAGGAGGTCGGGGTCTGCTCCAGTACAAGGATGAAAGAGCTCACCGCATCTGCCGGGACTCTTTCCGGTTCCTGCTTTCCTCGTGATTCATCAGGAAAGTAGGAACCGGAGGAGTCCCGGCAGACGCGGTGAGCTCTTTCATCCCCACACTGGAGTGAACCCTGACCTCCGCGGACTGGTCACAGATTGCAAGTGGGCTGGTCACAGACAGCGGGTGGGATAGATGCGGCCCACGGGCCACCCCTTGCCCAGATCTGTCCTCGGTATTGGTACCTCCATAAAAAATGAATCATTAGCTGCTCAATTATTTAAACATATTTAATAATAATAATAATAATAATAATAATAATAATAATAATAATAATAATAATAATAATAATAATAATTTATTGGATTTGTATGCCACCCCTCTCCGGAGACTAACAACAATGATAAAAACAGCATGTGACAATCCAATAATAAAACAACTAAAAACCCTTATTATAAAACCAAACATACACACAGACATACCATGCATAACTTGCAATGGCCTAGGGGGAAGGAATATCTCAACTCCCCCATGCCTGGCGGTATAAATGAGTCTTGAGTAGTTTACAAAAGACAGGGAGGGTGGGGGCAATTCTAATCTCTGGGGGGAGTTGGTTCCAGAGGGCCAGGGCCGCCACAGAGAAGGCTCTTCCTCTGGGGCCTGCCAAACGACATTGTCGACGGGACCCAGAGACCTTATCGGTCACTGGGATTCTGGGGACCTTATCGGTCACTGGGATTCATGCGGTAGCAGGCGGTTCCGGAGGTAGTCTGGTCCAAAGCCATGTAGGGCTTTAAAGGTCATGACCAACACTTTGAATTGTGACCGGAAACTGATCGGCAGCCAATGCAAGCCACGGAGTGTTGAGGAAACATGGGCTAATCTCTTCCTACCAATGGAACCAATATGGACATTGCTCATAAGATTTGTATTGACAATATTCTTACCCCAACCATCCACCTTGTAATATGGTTGGTTCTCTCTCTCTCTCCCTCTCTCTTCTCTCTCCCCACACCACCAAGAAATAACGCATGAGCACATTATCCAATGTACACATTGTAGAAGTCTGATTTGAAGAAGCTAGAGCATTTTCCCCAAGTACTATCTGCAACCTTGCCATGGTTTGTGTGTGAACGTAAAAGTGTGTGTATGTGTGTGTGTGTGTGTTGAGGAATGCTACTTAACAACTGAGGACTTTTTCATTTTGGCTGGCCAATAATGGTACAATGGGGCTTCCTTGTAAAATAGTAATACGTCAAGCCTATTTAATACAAAGAAAGACTGTCTGAGGTAACAAATCTTGCTGCCAAGTAGCAGACATTTTTAACTACATGAGGCTCAGATAACACTTCACTGTTTATTTCTTTAAGGGAGAATGGGCCTTAAGCTTCATGTGCCAGCAGAGACTAACAATATGACACTATGTTTAAAAAAGAGAAGTATTTTCATAAGTTCAGGACAAGGTAGCAAATGTATCCCTAAATGAAAAAAAGAGTTATGAATTGTATAGTAAGATTCTTTCAATGCAAGGAGTAGGAATTGCAAGGTATTTATTCTTAATTCTTTGAAGACCTTTATTTTAGCTGACCAGGACACGAAACACATGCAAAATATAAAAGTTATTACACAACTCAGGATGAGCAGGTAATGCAACAGCCAGCACCATTCATTTTAGTATTAATACTTGATAATTTTGCTCCATAAATTGTGAGGGTTTTTTGAACTGGCCATTTATGAAATTCAAATAATTTTTGAAAACTGAATGGAGGAAACATTTTGTTACATCAGGAAACCTACTGTATATGTTGTATTCAGGGAACCTATTTGATGTAAGGAACTTATATATTTTATTATTATTATTATTATTATTATTATTATTATTAATTAGATTTGTATGCCGCCCCTTTCCGTGGACTCGGGGCGGCTCACAACAGAACAAAACAATTCATAAATAATCTAATAATATACAATTTAAAATTTAAAATAGTTGCAAATGATCAGCTAAACTTATAGAATAGAATATTTCTGAGTTTCTTGTGAAGTGGGGGGAAAGTTTTAATTTTTGAAACCCACATGCATCAACTTTGGGAAAAAATTGAACTGGAATTTTAAATTGATTCAGGGGGGGTGTCTCTAAAGTAAAGTAATATTTAGTATGCTAGAACTTTGCAGAAAAGGCACTATGCTTTAAAAAAGAAGGTGGGTTATTTCTCCATAAAACACAGGACAGAAATAAGTTATGGGAGAGAAAAAGACTTGAACGATTCAGAGGCTTGTTAATAATCTGTTAATATACTAAATCTTATTTTAAAAGTTTATTAACATATTTTAATTTGGTTCAGAGTTGGTAACAGTAGACAAAGTAAAATTATGGCTATTTTCTAATCCCAATGCAACTTTAATAACAACTAGCATCACTGTTATTATTAAAATTATGTCTATAATTTTGTACTTTTTCTTTCAATATACAAAATTTGCTTTATCTCACAGAAATTGAACATTATATAACATAGGGAATTGGTGCATTAAAGAACTATAATGAAATGGATTTCCTTTGCCTAAACCTCTAGGCCTGCCTGAGTTTATTTTGAAGATACTATCTTCAGAGATGGAAAACCTATATTCAGAGATGAAAAATGTCATGTAATTCAATAAGAAAGGTAATACATTTTTTAAAAAAAATAATTGAAAAATCAAGATTGTAAGAAACATAAGGTACATTTAGGAAAAAAAGTTACCCTTTCCAATGTCAAATAGTTCTGCTGAAAAGAAGAAAGGTAATAATAGTGTGTTATAGAGCTTTAAATTAATCTGTGGCCTACAAATTGATCCTAGCTGAATTTGACTGTTTTCCAAACTGTTGATCTACACCCGCCTTTCTTGTTGAAAGCACATGAAAAGTTGTGGCAGAGAAGTTCAAAGACCTAAGCGTTCTCCCTTTCAGTTATGACTAGCAAGTGAGTCTCTGGGAAGATCATAAACAGAGTTTAAGTGCAGAAGACAACTCTGATTATTCAGGGGTAACATGTAATTGAATTACATATGATAGGTCTTTACTCTTAGTATGGAGCAGGAGGCCAAGGTCACACAGTCCAGATTATAGAAGAGGCTGTGGACAGATTTTGATTCCCCAATTATTGGATTGTTGATAGAGAAAGAAATTTGTAAAATTTCTCACTAACAATAGACAATGGTCTGGACAATCAACAAATGGTTACAATGTATATGAATGGTCAGAATTGATGGTTCTGGAATAACTCAAATACTATAAACCAAGAACTACAAACAGGAATTGCCTGGAATACATCAAGCAAGCTTGATGGCATCACTTTTCAGAGAATAGCAAAGCATAGGTTAATGTATATATAAACTATTCTAACTCCAACTTATAGTGAAATAGTTACATGAACTTGTTATGAAAAGCAAGGTACTTATAAGAAAGTATACACCAGTTTGGATAGGCTCAGAAGAGAATAGCTTCCATTACATAGGAAGTATCCTAAAATTAGACATGAAATAAACAATTAACTTTTAAAAATTATTACACTAATTAAGCATAAACAAGTTTAAAATAAGACAAATTCAACCTGGAAATGAGAAATTTCCTGACAGTGAGAGCCATCAACCAGTGGAACCGGCTTGCCTGCGGAGGTTGTGAGAGCTCCAACACTTGAGACTTTCAAGAGGAGATTGGACAGCCATTTGTCTGAAATGGTATAGGGACTCCTGCTTGAGGTGGTATTGGGCTAGATGACCTACAAGGTCTCTTCCAACTCAATCCATCAATGGATAGATGGATGGATGGATGGTGTTCTGCCGGCTCTCTGCACGAGCCTCTAATTAAATGCAAAGGTAGCCAAAACAGACACACACACACGTGAAAAGTCAAGAATATTTTCTTTATCCACAGAAAAATAGAAGCAAACCCCACTTTTTGTAGTCAAAGGGATCACTTTCAAAGCAACCAGACTTGAATGCAGTGAAATAACAAAAAAAACAAACTCAAAGCAATTACCAAGTAGCTGTGAAGTCGTCACAGCTACTCTCCTTCAGACTTTGTCCAAACTCACACGTTTAACTATGATTTACGTTCAGAGTCCTGATAACAAAGCACATAGTCCTTGGAGAATCCGGAGAGTCAAGCCACATCCACTATCATGAACAGATAATGTTCCACACTGAGAGGCCGGCATGCTGCCCATTTAACAGCAGCCCTAGTTGAACCACACCCAACCACAGGTGAACTCTCTTATCTCTTGTAATACCTACGTAGCTGCTCTGTTCTATTCATGGCCCTTCGCATGCGTGCATTTATTACTGCTTCTTCATCAGAGTCCAGTGAAAATAAGGAGGAGGATGAATTGCTTCCTAATGGGCTGTCTGCCATGACCCCCTCTGAGGATCCCATTTCACAGTCACTCCCTGCTTCCGATGATACTTCACTGTCCAAAGCAGTCGGCAGTAAAACAGGCCTTTGACACTGGGAGGATTCACCCACATCCATCCCCACAGTCCTTGGGGCAGGAGCTGGCCAACCACAACAGATGGATGGATGGATGGATGGATGGATGGATGGATGGATGGACGGACGGACAAACAGACAGACAGATCTTTTAATCAGCAAGTAAAATTTTAACCTTTTGAGAGTAATATAAAGCAGATAAGTTAATAGGTTATCAACAACATCCATGTCAATCAAACATGAAATAATAAATGGTATAGCTTGTACCAGTTCCTATAAACCAAAAGTCCAAGTAACCAATCATCAATATGACCATAGTTTACATAATTAAACTATGAAACTTAGTTATATCCTTGATTCAACTTCTACCAGATAAAGGGAAATCTAAGGAAATGTCTATCTCAGAACTTAAACTTGTGCAAGGCAGTGCATTGAGCCATATACAGTAAATCGGGGCCCACCTTCATTAGTTCCATCTTGTAAATGTACTTTCAGTTTGATTCTAAACCAGGGGTTTCAAACTCAAGGCGCAGGGGCTGCATCTGGCCCATGGGCAGTGAAGGGCTACCCAAATTTTTATTACCACACTGTGGGCGTGACTTATGCAGGATGCCCTGCATTTTCTTTCAACATCTTTCAGTGCAAATTGGGTGCTCTGGGGTGGAGCTCCACTTTCACTACCCCACTGCCTTCCCCCTATGTCCAGGCAGCAGCCCATCCCTGCCCATGAGGTACTTAGATCTGGCCTGGTGGGACGGCCTGGAAACAGTGAAGGACTGGCCCACTGTGCCTCTGCCAGTGAAAATGGAGTTCAGGATGGACATATGTGGCCCTCCCGAGCTCTGTTTTAGCTGTCAGAGGCTTGCAGGAGGCTGTCATAGTTGAAAACAGAGCTTGAGAGTCTGTTTGCTCTGGCAGAGCCCTCAGGCCAGCACAGGCACTCCAGATACAAATGACATTGAGCTGGCCACGCCACCCTGGCCACACCCATCCTGGTCCTCTAAGGTCAGACATCCTTTTGCGTCTCTCAATGAAATCAAATTTGACACCCCTGCTCCAAACCAATCAGATGTATCTATCTGATACATATTGTAAAAATCTGAATGCCTCTTAGATGGCAACAGAGACATCCAGAAAATGCCAAGCCTATTTATTTCAATGGCATTAGTTGAGATAAACCTGACTAATCATTCCAAATAAAAGAACATTGGGTTGTAATGCAAGTTATGCAAACTTTTTAGGAGTCTTTTAATCATATGTCTCAATGTTTTATTTATTTATTTATTTATTTTTATTTATTTTATTTGACAAGCATATATTGGTAATATACATAGATATAATATTGTTTATATACATAATATGGGTACTGATAAGAGGAAATATTAGGACAGGGACAGTAGGCATGCTAGTGTCCTTATGCATGCCCCTTACTGACCTCTTGAAAATCGTGTGAGGTCAACAGTGGACAGTCCAAGGGTAAGGTTTTGGGGATTAGGTGACGAAACCACAGACTCAAGTAGTGAATTGCTAAAGTCATATTTTCTACAGTCAAATTTGGAACAGTTCACTTTGAGTTTGTATCTGTTGTGTGCTCATGTATTGTTGTGGTTGAAGCTAAAAAAGTCATTGACAGGGAGGATGTTGTAGCAGATAATTTTATGAGCTATGCTTAGGTCATGCCAAAGGCAACATAGTTCTAAGGTTTCTAAGCCCAGGATTTCAAGTCTCAAGTCTGCATAAGGTAGAGGAATCAAGGGCTCTTCTCACAAAGTATCTTTGGACACTTTCTAATGTATTTATGTCCAATACGCAGTGTGGGTTTCAGACAGTATCCAAGGATTGGTCTGATGAACATTTTATATGCTCTGGTTAGTAGTGAGATATTACCGAAGAAGAAGCTATGTAAGATTAGGTTAACAACTCTTGAAGCCTTTTTGATGATGCTGTTGCAGTGGACTTTGGCACTTAGGTTATTTGATATGAGTCTTCCAAGATCTTTGAAAGAGTGAGGGTCATCTGCAAGGTCTTGTCTATTCAGCTTGTACTTGGTGTTCTAATTCTTTTTGTCAATGTGTAGGACAGAGCATTTGTTGGTTGAGATTTGGAGTTGCCAGATGTTTGATAATTTTGACACAAAGTAAATGTCTTTTTGTAAGGTAGCAGTGTTGTCGGTGATGTTGAAGATTTTTACATCATCAGCGAAGAGAATGCAGTTGCTTGTAATGTGATCGTCAAGGTCATTTATATAGAGTATAAAGAGTGTTGGTCCTAGTATGCTACCTTGAGGTAAACTGCTGTTAAACGGAACAGGATTAGATAGGGCGCTCCCAATTTTGACTACTTGCTATCTGTTTGACAGGAATGCAGTTATCCAGTCATGCAGGGATCCAGAGATGCTGTAGGATTTCAGTTTCAGAATTAGTTTATCATGAACCATTAAGTAAAAGGCTTTATAGAAGTTTATGTAAATTGCATCTATTGTTTTGTCCTTGTAAGTTTTGAGGTACATATGTTTTTGCAGTGTAGTAGTTGTCGATTGCAGGATTTTTTTTCCCTGAAACCAAATTACTTGTTTGAAAGTAGGTTGTTAGTTTCTAGCTGAAGGGTAATGGATTGGTTTATGATTGATTCCATGACTTTGCATGTGATGCAGCACAGAGAGATTGGTCTGTAGTTTTCTACTAGACTGGGATCTTCCCTTTTGAAGATGGGGATAACCATGGCAATGACCATAGGCTTGGTAGGAAACTGGTCCTGTAGGATTTTTCAAAGATTATGCTTAGTGGTTCAGCTATGGCTGTGGAGAGCTTTTTCAGGAAGTACGCACATAGTCCATCGGGTCTGATTGACAGAGAAGGTTTTAGGCCATGCAATGCTTTTTCAACATTGTCTTCAGTGAAGTCTATTTGTGTTAAATCATTATATTTGTGGTACGTCTAGGGAATTTTGGGTATGAGCCATTGCTGTTTACAAAAACTTAGCCAAATAATGTGTTGAAGAGGTTAGCTTTGACTGTTTCATCATAGCATTCTTTGTTGTTGGGTCCTTTTCAGTGGTGGGAAGAGTTTCGAGTCCTTGAGTTTGTTATTTATGAAGTTGTAGAATGTTACCTGATATTTAAATACAAATGAAAAAACCATACATGTAAAAAGGTTCTGTTTCTCCTTTTCTTTCAGTGGGAAGGATTTTTGATGGAAAGGATCCTTTGTTTCTTTCAAATGGAATGGTGTGTTATTCTAAGACTCCTAGTTCTAACATGACCACATTGCTTCTCCAAACAGATCAGGAAAGAAACACAGCAAACACGTTCCTTCTAAACCTGAGACCATTTGCACTTCCTACTTGTCCAAAGTTACTTTCCCAAGCATTGCTGATGGAACAGCTGCAATCAATCTTGTGCAGTTATTTGGAAGGAAAGAATTCTTGTTTGCCAATAAAGCCTTGGGTAAATAATTTGTTTAGACAGGGTTAAGAGGTGTTAAACAGGAAAAACAGGCAATTGTCTCATATGGTGGTGTCAGTTACACTGAGTTGTAGATCTGCAGTGAATAAGTGTGAACAATCCTGACTGTCAAGAAGACCTGCTGAGCTTTATCTGCACATGCTAGAAAGACTCATAATTCTCCTGACATATGGCAACTGATTTGGATTTTATTTTATTTTTTTTGCTGGGGACACAAATAAGACAAACCAGATTGCAGCCAATTCTAAAACACAGTGTTTATAACAACTGTCTGGGAAAATATGCTAGCAGAAAACAGTGACAATGGCTTTCAGCAGTGCAACTATCTCAAAGCCTTCAACAGATTCAAGAGGTTGGGTCTATGGTGGTGGTTCCCAACCTTTTTTTGGCCATGCCCCACCTAAGCATCTCTAAAATCCTTATGCCCCTTCCCCCTGTGCCATATAATTTTTATTATTCAAAAAGTGAACTCCTATTCACATAGAGGAAGCCTAAAAGGCCATTAACTTGGTTTAAACAAGGTTCCAAATGCCCCCCTGTGTGGCATAGGCCCCATGTTGGGAACCACTGGCCTATGGTTAAAGCACTAGGCTAAAAACCAGGAGACTGTGAGTTCCAAGGCATGAAAGTTGACTGGGTCACTCACTCTCTTTCAACCTAACCCAGGGGTAGGCAAAGTTGGCCCTTCTATGACTTGTGGACCTCAACTCTCAGAATTCCTGAGCCAATCATGCTAGCTCAGGAATTCTGGGGGTGGAAGTCCACATGTCATAGAAGAGCCAACTTTGCCTACCCCTGGCCTAACCCATTTAGAAACATAGAAGTCTGACGGCAGAAAAAGACCTCATGGTCCACCTAGTCTGCCCTTATACTATTCCCTGTATTTTATCTTAGGATGGGTATGTGTTTATCCCAGGCATGTTTAAATTCAGTTACTGTGGATTTACCAACCACATTTGTTGGATGTTTGTTCGAAGCATCTACTACTCTTTCAGTAAAATAATACTCTTTCGGTAAAATAAAATAAATTTCACAGAGTTGTTATTATGGGGAAAATAGAAAGAGGAAAGAGTTTGCCATTTTGAGTTCTTTATTAAAAAATAATAAAAGTAGGATTAAAAATTCTAAAAACAAATATTTAGCTGCACTGTGAATAACACAAACATTTTCTCTCTCTTTCCTTCCCCAGGTGTTCATGACTGCTGCATGACTTTAATCTTTCCAAACTGGTAAAATAAATCAGACCCTTTGAAAGATTCTTACTTAAGTGGACTTATGTGGGAAATCACAGTATGGAGAACCAAATGGATTAACGAAAAGAAAAAGGTCAATCATCTTTAGTTTTATTGGTATTTGAAGTATTTAATATGGACCATCTCCCTTAATCCTTGTAGCAAGATAATCAATCAGCAAGATTATTGTAAATGATGATTTCAAAATTCCAGCAGGGCTTATTCATGCTTGTTTGCTAACTTTCAACCTTTCCTAACTTTTTTTTTTTTGGATTGCCGCTGATTTTTCAGAATCTGGCTTTTTTCTATATTAAATACAAGAACCTATGAAGAATGCTTCCCACAAAAAGCATTCTCATATTGATGCCAAATGTGAAAATAAAATAGAAATTATCATGCCAAATAGACCAAAAAAAAGGGAGAGAAATGCAAAACAATAAATAGTGTAAAGTAAAACTACTCATCCTTAAATACATTGCAAGCAGTCAGCGGTGGGGAATAACGGTTCCACTAAATCAACAAAATGAATTCCTAAATAGAAGAGGCAACATTTCAACCAGGAACTTGTTAGCCTGCAATTTATTAATTCACAGAATTGGTTCCAACCATATTTCGCAGCTGCCACTTTTAGAAAAAATCACTCACATGAGGAATCAATGTGTATTATCTGTGTAACAGTCAAGCAAATCATTTGCTCTAGCTTGACCCTTCATTTAGTTGCTCCTTTCATATCTGTGTATTGAAAAAGCTACAATTTACTCCCCCCCCCCCCAATTCACAGAAAGGGATGGGTATCAGGCATTACTGAGGCTAGCCTAGAATGAAGGACTTTCTTCTTTCTATGTAGCTACCCCATGTGGTGAGCTGTCAGAATTGCAGCTTGGAATACCTTTGTACAGAGAAACGCTCTTTGGTTCTAGATTTAGCCATCCATATTGCTTTCCTATTGTGCCCTTGTGAAGCATGAAGGTTCCTAAAAATTTCCGCCTTGAATCTTGCTTGGCCAGCGTAACCTTCCTAATTGGTCGCGCCCCCCCCCCTCTGCTTCCTAGTCATTCAGCCCTAGGAATTCCTACCATTTACAGCGAGAAGGTTTCATTCTTGTTTTGCTTTGTTTTTCTTTTGGAAAGATTCACCTTTCCAGGTTATTTGAAGGAACCTGGTGAGCAGCTGACAGAGGCAAATTATAACAGCCCAATTGCAGTTCTATTCTCCAATAAGGGATAGGGAATACAGTAATGCCCGTGCTAATTTAGAAACTGTTACATTCATTGCTTTTGAAACTCTTGGTATGATTGGTACGATTGTTTGGAATAAAGCTGACAGCAAGCCAGATCAAGACATTTTTATAAAAATCAGTTGGCAAGGTTCCACAGATCAGTTAAACTGCAGAACTTGGACAAAAGCCAGTTTAGTCTCACGGAAGCACCATTAATTGGAATTTTACATTAAACATGTTTGATTATGATTGAATGAAAATGTTGATCAAACAAGTCTACCATCTTGGTGAAAGGAAATTTCTTGAAACAGTATCAGACTTCAAACAGGATCTAAGGCAGTGATGGCAAACCTTTTTTTTCCCCTTTGGGTGCCTAAAGTGCGCACTATTGCATTGCACCCATGCCCACACCCATAATTCAATGCCCCCCACATGCTCCGCCACCCACTCATACGTGTACAACCCTTCTCCCCTGCTCTAATTTTCTAATTTCCAGTGGGCCTGGTAGGCCCATTTCTGCCCTCCCCAGGCTCCAGAGGCTTCCTTGGAGCCTGGGGAGGGTAAAAATACCTTCCCCTATCCCCGAAGGCCCTCTGGAGGCCAAAAATGCCCCCCCAGAGCCTCCACCCAAGCAATGGCTCACGTGCCGGCAGATATGGCTTCATGTGCCACCTGTGGCATGTGTGCCATAGGCTCACCATCACAGATCTAAGGAGCATTCTCTGGAAGAAGTTTTATTTAGACTTTGGAATAGATGGATAATACAGGTAAAGCACACATTTATAATACATAAGAAGAAACGCCTGAGCAAAGCCAGAAACCTAGCTGCTGGTTATTTTACTTTGTCTCTAAATTGTTTTTAAAGCAATAGATCATAAATATAACTCTTTTATTTAAAAATCCTATAAAATATAATTTATAATGAATAACTTAACAGCTCTGCAAAAGTTTATTGTTCATTATTGTATGCTGTAGTTTATAAACATTATCCTATTAATTCTAACACTGGGTAAATTTCTTTTTGGGGAAATGGCATTTTAAAGTCTTTAAAATAAGACAAAGATTTGATAAGAGAGTTAAAAATTTAGATGTACTCACCTTTAAGATGACTTAGATCATTCCTTTAAATGTTAGAGACATTTTTTAAAATCAGAATTCAGTCTGTCTTCTTGGCTTCCAAGATTTCTATTGTCTGTGAAGTTTATCTATTTAAAATAAATAACATTTTAAGATCTACAGCAGCCTTTTGAGCTATGAACTCCAGATGTGGGGGTCTGGGGGAGTCTTTGGCCAAACAATCTGAGTATCTTGGGAACTGCAATCCCAACACTTCTGGATATCACTAGGGTGAGGAAAGCAAGTCACATAAAGGCAAAGTATTCAATCTTGTAGGTGAAACTAAAAAAATCTGTGTTTATAATCTGCTGGTAGAAAAGGCCACCTGGGAGTCATATGTAATATAAATTATTTCTATATTCTGAGCAGAAGGTCCATAGTATAAACCAAATAAGACTTTTGTAGGCCTCAAAATATTTTATTAGCAAACTGAAGTAGCTTCCTCAATCACATCCTTAGTTTTATCTTGTGTGATGAATAGAATAGAATAGAATAGAATAGAATTCTTTATTGGCCAAGTGCAATTGGACATACAAGGAATCTGTCATTGGTGCATATGCTCTCAGTGTACATAAAAGAATTCAATTCAATTCAATTCAATTTATTAGATTTGTATGCCGCCCCTCTCCGAAGACTCACCACAACGATAAAAACAATATTATAATGGCACAAATCTAATATTAAAAATAACTAAAAACCCGATCATAATTAAAAACCAAACAGCACATACATACCAAACATAAATTATAATGAGCCTGGAGGAAAGATGTCTCAAATCCCCCATGCCTGGTGGTATAGGTGGGTCTTAAGTAGTTTACGGAAGACAAGGAGGGTGGGAGCAGTTCTAATCTCCGGGGGGAGTTGATTCCAGAGGGCCGGGGTCGCCACAGAGAAGGCTCTTCCCATGGGGCCTGCCAAACGACATTGTTTAGTCAACAGGACCCGGAAAAGATACATTTGTCAAGAATCATGGGGTACTGAAGTAATAATAGTATGTTGCTTGTTGGATATACAAAAAATATTTTGCTTATTTACTTATCAGTATTAACTAATCAGTTTTCCAGAATAAATTGCAACTACACGTTTGTGAGTTCCAAGTTAGACAGTGTTTTTATTTATTTATGTATTTATTTATTCATTCATTCATTCATTTATTTGGATTTGTATGCCGACCCTCTCTGAGGACTCGGGGCGGCTCACAGCATATATAGTAGACATAACAATACAATAAATCCAATTAATACAATTAAAATTTAAAAAAAATTCTAAAACATTTTTTTAAAAGCATCCAGTGTAGAATTAGTAATAGCTTGGGGAAGTAAAACTGAGAGATAAAAGATCTATTTTTTATTAGAAAAGACATAAATATGTCTTAAAAATAAAATACTTTTTTTTTTTGGCCCTACATTAATTGTGCTCAGTTCTTTTACCATTTGATGATAAAGTACTGTATGTGAAATAATTTAAATGTATGGTCACTTTCAATTTATCTTAATATGTACATCCTCTATAATACATATTTGAAGCACAATTTCGATTTATTTATTTTTTAAATTAGACACGTGTCTTTTAATTTTACTTGTTTATTAAAAATACATTTTTGTTTAATTTAAAAGCCTACTTTTCTAAGTATGTTTTGTCACAACTGGAATGCACTTTTTTCATCTATGACTTTCGTAGTACGTTACTATTGCAAATCATGTCATTCTGTTTAGAAATATGTACAGCTATCTAGGCTAGAAAGCAGGAAATTCTGAATTCTAGTGTTACCGTAGGCATGAATCCCAGCGACCGATAAGGTCCCACAGAGTTGGCCTTCCCCGGGTCCCGTCGACTAAACAATGTCGTTTGGCGGGCCCTAGGGGAAGAGCCTTCTCTGTGGCAGCCCCGGCCCTCTGGAATCAACCCCCCCCCCGAAGATTAGAATTGCCCCCACCCTCCCTGTCTTTCGTAAACTACTCAAGACTCACTTATACCGCCAGGCATGGGGGAGTTGAGATACCTTTCCCCCCCAGGCTCTTTTATACTTTGTTTTATGGTTGGTTTTCATGCATTGCTTGGTTTTTTAAATAATGATAGGGTTTTATGTTTTTTTAATATTAGATTTGTTCTACATTAATATTGTTTTTATTATTGTTGTGAGCCGCCCAGAGTCTTCGGAGAGGGACGGCATATAAATCTAATAAATTATTATTATTATTATTATTATTATTATTATTATTATTATTATTATTATTATTATTATTATTATTATTAAACCTGGCTGGGCGACTTCGGGCCAGTCACTCTCTCCCTCAGCCCAACCTAGGATTGTTCCTGAAGGGAAAATAGGAGGAGAAAGGAGTATTATGTTTGCTACCTTGACTTATTTATAAAAATAATAAAATAAAATAAAAATATGCTAAAACATCATGGAAGATGCTTCACTCAAAAAATCTTTCTTGTGTGTCTAAGACTCTATCCTAGGACTAAGGAGGTATCTCTGAGTATGATATTAAGGTATGGAAAGATCATTATATTGTAGACAAGTCTTCTAAAAAACTTTGAGGCACTTTTATTGGCACCTTTAAATGTCCGAAACACATAATGAAAGAAAACCAAATTACCATTGTAATAAACGCAGCTAAGGCAGAATTGGTAATCCGATTAGCTACTCTTGGGTGGGCAATGAGATGTTTTTGGACTGCAATTCCAAAAGCATTGACCAAGAATACCACAACTGATTCTGATTCTATTTATTTGTCAAACATGTACAAGATAGCATGTATTAGTATAAATATAAACATAAGCAAAGTAGGTACAGATAAATGAGGACAATAGGATAGTATGTAGTTTTTTGTGTATGATGACTGTATGTATGTTTTTATATATTGGGTTTTCTTGTTTTTTAGACTTTTTAATGTATTATTGTTATTTTAGATTCCAACTATTAGATTTGTTATTATATATTGTTTTTATCGTTGCTGTAAGCCGCCCCAAGTCTAGGGAGAGGGGCGGCATACAAATCTAATAAATAAATAAATAAATAAATAAATAAATAAATAAATAAATAAATAAATAAATAAATAAATAAATAAATTTAAATTAAAATAAAATAAAATAAAATAAAATAAAATAAATAAAATAAAATAAAATAAAATAAAATAAAATAAAATAAAATAAAATAAAATAAAATAAAATAAAATAAAATAAAATAAAATAAAATAAAATAAAATAAAATAAAATAAAATAAAATAAAATAAAATAAAATAAAATAAAATAAAATAAAATAAAATAAAATAAAATAAAATAAAATAAAATAAAATAAAATAAAATAAAGAGAGGGACGGTAGGCATAATGGTGCGCTTAAGCACACCCCTTATAGTCATTTTAGGAATGGGGTGAGGTCAACTGTAGACAGTCTAAGGTTAACGTTTTGAGGGTTTGGGGAAGAAACCACAGAGCCTGGTATTCCAGGCATTGATCACTCTGTTGCTGAAGTCATATTTTCTGCAGTCGAGTTTGGAACAGTTTACCATAAGTTTGCATCTATTGTGTGCTCATGTATTGTTATGGTTGAAGCTGAAGTACATTGTGGCAGATGATTTTTATGAACTACATTTAGATCAGATTGAAGACTGAAGGAAGGTAGCCCGAAACATCTGGACATAAGCATATGTGGCTTAGTTGCCTATAACCAAGATTATGACTTGTCCATTAGTTTTATATACTGTATTTTCAAGGGCTGACCTATATAAAAAGCATTACAGTTCTCAGAGGCATGCATTGCTCAAGCGTCTGCTAGGTAAAATCTTTGGACAAAGTTGGAACAGATCTCTGGCTGTTAGGGTAAATTGTAATTTCACTATCATGGTTCAAATAGGAAAACAAAAAGTATATGTAAAGCAGAACAACAAGAAATATAATATATGTATTTCATGTAACATATGTATTTAAAACACCCATTTAAGTATTAAATATAAGATATGTATCCTGGAACTCACTACCTGACTCTGTAGTTTCGTCACCAAACCCCCAAAACTTTACCTTTAGACTATCCACTGTTGACCTCACCCAATTCCTAAGAGGTCAGTAACTGCACCAGCGTGCCTACCATCCCTGTCCTAAGGTTTCCCAATTATTAGTACCCATATCATGTAATATAAACAGTGTTATATCTACAAGTATGTATACTGCCAATAAGTACTATATAAAAATAAATAAATAAATAAAAATAAGTATTCATTGCATACACTATGTATATATTTTTAAAACTTTTTCAATATTAGTACTAATGTTAATCATGGATTCATCAAAAATTTTCAATGGGCTTTATGTTCATATCCTTTTGGGTTTAGTTTTCTCACTGTGAGTTTTCCTATAAATAAGATATTTATTAGGCTTTGCCCAGCAAGTCTACACGTACTCATACTGCATTAAATAAACACAGTTTTCAAAATGATATACAGGCAGGCAGCAAATCAAAGACCCTTTCATCTGTGGATCTACAAGTTATAAATATTTATGCATTATAATGGGATCATCCCCTGCCCTGCAGCACGAGTCTAGTTGATTATAAGTGTTAGCAATACTGAAGTGATTATGGAAGACGTGTTCACAGAATAAAGTAGGTCAGTGTGGACCTTATACATATGTCAACACCATCCCTTTTCTCTTTCACCTAATATTAAATCTAACAGCATAAGCCTGAGGAGTAGTTGATTGTTTATGTTGCTTTGTTTTGGATTTTGCTTTCTCAATTAAAAATGTCCTGTTCAACTAATAGCAAGATAAATTTATTTAAAGATTGACTAGATGATGATGTATTTAAAGATTATACAGATGGTTTAGAAGAAAATTGGAGAGGGAGTTATAAATAACTTCTTTAAAAATCAAACATACAGGAAAAAAAGGAAAACTGAGGAATTAAGTTCAATAATATCAAGTGATATGGTTCATATTTTTTTAATAATTAAAACAAAAAGGAGAAAGAGGATGGTTAAAAGCGAGGATGTCTAGAGCTACCAGGGTCTACCAGTTTAATTAGAAAGATTATTTCCAATGAAAAGGATATAATTGCATTCTTTCAAATGAATGCTCATGAATAACTGAGGTTCATTTAACAAATGAACAATAGTAATTGGAAACTAAAGAAGCATTTACATTTCTTTTCTGTTCTGAACCTTTTGTTTTGTTTTGTTTTCCCATGGTTGTTAAGCGAATTATATGGTTGTTAAGGGAATTCAGCTTCCCCCATTGACTTTGTTTGTCAGGAGCCAACTGGAGAAGATTGTAACTGGTGATCACATGGTCCTGGGATGCAGCAACCTCCATAAATACATGCCAATGGCCACTCCGCAAATTTTGAACACATGTCTGTGGAGATGTTTCAGTGGTGGTAAGTGTCAGGATTAAGCAATATTCTGAGGTTATATCCCAATGCAGAAGGAAGGACTAAGAAAAGGATGCTGAGTCATTCTGAGTTAATTAAGCATGCAGCAACCTGATTGGGTGATAAATATATAAATATGTAAGAGAGTTTGTATTGCTCTCTCTGTGCTCTGCTTTCTGATCTGCTCTCTGCTCTCCGATGTTCCTGTTGCTGTATTACTGTATGCTGTATTACTGTTGGTTCCAGTGAGTTACTGTAATTGAGATAGTTGTAGTGATATACTAGTGAGATGCTAGTGTGGTGTATATATATAATAAGGTAGAATACAGAGAATAGTGTAAATAAGAAGTAAATATATTTTTGCAAGACTTCCTGCTGCTGCTGTGTTTCATTGAAGACTTCAACTCCATATCTTCTGCCTTCTGCCGCACGAATCCCAGAGACCGATTAGGTCCCACAGAGTTGGCCTTTTCCGGGTCCTGTCGACGAAACAATGTCTTCTGGCAGGGCTCAGTGGAAGAGCCTTCTCTGTGGTGGCCCTGACCCTCTGGAATCAACTCCCCCCCGGAAATCAGGATTGCCCCCACCCTCCTTGCCTTTCGCAAACTCCTTAAAACCCACCTCTGCTGTCAGGCATGGGGAAATTGATTCCCCTGGGCCATTCCGTTTTATGCATGGTATGTTTGGGATGTATGATTGTTTTTATATTAAGGTTTTTAAAACTGTTTTTAGTAATTGGATTTAGATTGTTGTGAGCCACTCCAAGTCTTCGGAGAGGAGCGGCATACAAATCTAATAAATAATAATAATAATAATAATCTATTGGTCTGTGGTTGGCTGATTGGGTTGGTTAGCTGGTTGGGCTGGTTAGCTGGTTGGGCTGGCTAGCTTCCAAAAGTGCAGCTCTGACAATAAGTGCTGGCAGATATGGCCCCATGTGCCACTTGTGGCACTGTGCCATAAGTTCATCATCATGGATCTAAGAAGTATGGATTTCCGGTTTGCCCGATGTGCTGTTTTATGCCCTCTGGGGGGTTCAGGGAAGCTTCCCTTAAGCCCCAGAGTGCAAAGAAAAAAAAGGCCTAACGGACAAACTGGAAGTTTGGAAAAAGCACTTTCGGTTTGCCCATTGTGCTGTTGTTTGCATTCCGGGGCTTCGGGAAGCTTCCCTGAAGTGCAAAAAACAGCAGAACGGGCAAACCGGAAGTCCATTTTTCTGAACTTCCGGTTTGCCCATTTGCCCACTTTTTCATGCCCAGATTTCAGTGAGGGCTGTGGTTATGCATGGGGATGTGGGGGGGATTGTGCACATGCGCAGAAATAGCATAGGTGGTGCACATGTGGGGGGGAAGGAAGGGGTGTGGGCATGCTAGCACACTCACACATCCCCTTTTGGCACAGGAACCAAAAAAAGGTTCGCCATCAGTGTCCTAGATCAATGTTTCCCAACCTTGGCAACTTGAAGATATTTGGACTTCAACTCCCAGAAATCCCCAGCCAGCGTTCGCTGGCTGGGGAATTCTGGGAGTTGAAGTCCAAATATCTTCAAGTTGCCAAGGCTGGGAAACACTGTCCTAGATAAATACGTCTTGAATTGCTTCCAAAGCCATTATACATTTTACCTATATTAAGGCCAAGAGTTGTTGGGTCTTGGAAGTGTCCTGCTTAATATTTGGGATAAAGTGCTGCTCCCAACTGTTTCCTGAGCTGATCTTAAAACAAAACAAAAGCTTGTTCAACTTCTGCAGAGACATTCCCCAAGGCATCATTTGCCAGTAGCTCACAAAACCTTGAGATAATGCATACATGTCTATATCTAACAATTGTGGCTCACAAGTTTTCTCCAAATTATATTTGCATGAAGAATTTCCAGTCCGAACTACGAGACGTTGATTTTCCAGACAACAAAGGTTTATTAACATAGATAGGAATTAAAAACCTAGGCTATCTTTGAACTTCATAGTTTCTGGCCCATATCTCTTTATATTTAGATACCCACACTCTGCACCTCCAAAAGCTGATAGGGCAGCTGCTTGGCTATCTTGGACTATTCCAATGCCGGAGAAGAGAGCTCCATTCTTCTACATGTGTATTGTGTACACAGCTTCAGCTTCGTCTGGCAACAACTATGGTTGGGAGCCTTGCAAGATAAGGTTTGGCTCAGCAGTTTTCCTCCTCTACAAATTGTTAGCCACTTTGATTACTTTTTCAAGATACTTGAGACAATGTAGCTTGCTTTAGCTGATACCTCTTATTTACCACTATAAATTAACCTAATAATAGTACATTCTATTGCTGGTGTGTAAATAGGAATTAGGTTGTTCTCTCTTAGATCATAATATAGAATACAGTTATAAGAAAGATAAGCAAAACTTAATATTGCTGTGTTCTTAGATTTTTTTTCTTTTTTAGTACAGACAACTACCTAAAGTGCTAAATTTGAAGCCATTATCAACAATATACATGTAAAATACTATATACTGTACAAGTTAAAGCTCTATATAACCATAAGGCCCATAAACATTGAACTGTGAATAGGTTCCATTGGAATCACTGAGATTTCCGTATCACTAGACGTATGGGATTACAGTTAAAAATATTTTTAGACACACGGCTTATATTTTACTTTTTGTTGGCATCAGTGTATTTGTTCCTTCTATCTTGGCTGTGCAGAATCTTTACAGCAGCTAAGATGTTGATGTTAACATTTTTCAATTAGGCCCCTTGCCTTTATTTTAATTGAAGTTCATTGACCTGAATGTCCTCTACTCTACTTTATTTAGAAGAGTTTCCCTGCTGCAATATGCATAGCTTTGGAATTCCAGATACATGGAAATACATTTTTGACTATCAGATAATCACCCTAAACAGGCAGTCCCCAAAAGACCTGTGATTTGAAGGAACCCTATACAAATCCTGAATCTTCCTCATCTTATAAACCTAGCTGTCAATCCTTCCCAGGGAATTCTTAGCTGGACACATAGTAAGGAGAATTCAGTAGCTTCAGTGATCCTGATAATGGTGCTAATTGCCATGGGAACTTAAGAAAGTTGTATTTGCTGGTGAAAGTGAAAGTGTAATCATTAAATTAAGGTAAATCACAACATGGTTGAGAACAGATGGTCCTCCAAAGGTGTGAAAGAAGTTCCTTACTTCAGTGAAAAAAAATCCAAGTTAAAAAAAAAAGGCATTGTCAATCTTGCAATCACTATAACTGTTCAGACAGTTTTGTAGATGGGCTACAAAAATGGTGGATGGTCTTAAGCATTAAACGGAAAGACTTAATGAACTCAATCTGTATAGTCTGGAGAACAGAAGGGAAAGGGGGAGGCATGATTGAAACATTTAAGTTAAAGAGTTAAATAAGGTTCAGGAGGTAAGTGTTTTTAAAAGGAAACTGAACACAAGGACAAGGGGGCACAATCTGAAGTTAGTTGGGGGAAAGATCAGAAGTAACATGAGAAAATATTATTTTACTGAAAGAGTAGTAGATGCTTGGAACAAACCTCCAGCAGACATAGTTGGTAAATCTACAGTAACTGAATTTAAACATGCCTGGGATAAACATATATCCACCCTAAGATAAAATACAGGAAATAGTATGAGGGCAGATTAGATGGACCATGAGGTCTTTTTTCTGGCGTCAATCTTCTATGTTTCTATGACATATAACATTTAAGTAATTATGGATATCAGATGATTAGTCCCTGAGATCAAAAGGCATTCCTCTATAGTGGGGGGAAATGTCAAACTTTCACATGTAGCTTTAGATATGGTTTATTTATTCGACTTCTATGCCGCCCAATTGCGAAGGACTCGGGACTCGTGATGATGGTAATGAGGATGAGGATGATGATATGGCCGTCCAAAGTTGTAAAGACATTTGGTCACTAGGTTTGCTTTACATCACTGGGATATATACCATTGGAATTTAGAATGTGAAAGTATGTGGAAAACTTGAAATTTGCAGAGCATATTTAATTACATTTTAGAAATAAATGAATTTAAGTGGACAGGATTTTGCCATTTTTAAATTAGATGATTGTATTCTATGCTATTAAGGATGAGATCATACAAGGAAAATAAGTAATATTCTAAATAGCTGTCACTAAATATATGCTTAGTTATAGCCCAATAAATGACAGGTTCATGCTTATTAGATGTAGTGGATATTCAGATAAATATCAATTTATAAACTCCTATGTGCACTGAATACAAACTTAACGGAAAAATTCCATGGCAAATCAGAAAAGGCTCTAAAGAATAGATCAAAGGACATTATAATACTAGCAGGTGTAAATCTAACAAGAATTGCAAAGCTTTGGAAACTAAATGAATCCAAGATTACAGGAGGATCAAATAAATTATTAAATGCACATAACAAATTATGTGTTAATAGAATTGTGTAAGTAATTTTTTAGTCATTATAGCTTATAGCAATATAAAAGCGTACTTTATTCCTGAATATTTCCAGATGAACAATATCAGAATAAAATCTGCTACATAATACATAACAAAATATGGAGAAATGCCAGGAAACTTCCAGGTATAGGTTATGAAACAAGTCATGAATTATTCTTCTAAAAACAAGTTAAGCTTAGAAAATTCAAGACAGTACGTATTCCAGTGCCAACAAGAGTTGACTTGGAGTTCATACAATCAGAACATAAATTCTGACAGTACAGCAAGGAACATTTAAATTATGCTAAAGACAGTCTGAGGTGCTACAATATGGGAAAGGATTAAAGACAGCATAAAAGCTGTAATGGAAAAAAATGTTTTGCAATAAGTTAATATGATGGCTATAGAATGCCAAAGATCTGGGCAACAAGAACGTATGATGACTAGCAGGAGTCAAACAAGCAAGGATAAGAAAAATATCTCAAACAAGAACATCAATAGCTAAAGGACAATAGATAAACAACTATCACAAAACCCAAGTGTGTGCTTTCCATTTATGAAAGTGAGATGCAAGGGAAGAGCTGGAACTGGCTACAGTACTGTCCAACATGGAAGTATCTTAGCATAACACTCAACAGGTGAAACACTGTAGACTGAACAGCATTGACTGAACACTAAGGTTAGAGCTTGAAGAACAATATCATCAGGAAATCAATAAGCTACACATTAGAAGCTTTATGTTGCGCACATCAACTTTGGCCTTGAATGTCTGTGCAGCAGAGCTTGCCACTTCAATATGGGGCACATCTGCAGATGCAGAACAAGTTGATATTTTTTATTTTATTTATTTATTTTGTCCAATACACAATAATACACAATGAATGTTATAGAGGATATAGTAGAGAAGAAATACAAGATATAGGAGAGAGTATAGGACAGGGGACGGAAGGCACTCTAGTGCGCTTATGTACGCCCTTTAATGACCTCTTAGGAATCTGGAGAGGTCAACTGTGGACAGTCTAAGGGTAAAATGTTGGGGGTTAGGGGATGATACTACAGAGTCTGGTAATGAGTTCCATGCTTCGACAACCCGATTACTAAAGTCATATTTTTTACAGTCAAGTTTGGAACGGTTAATATTAAGCTTGAATTTGTTGTGTGCTCTTGTGATGTTGTGGTTGAAGCTGAAGAAGTCTTTAACAGGCAGGACACTGCAGCATATGATCTTGTGGTCAATATTTAGATCATGTTTAAGGCGTCGTAGTTCTAAGCTTTCAAGACCCAGGATTGTAAGTCTAGTTTCGTAGGGTATTCTGTTTCGAGTGGAGGAATGAAGGGCTCTTCTTGTGAAGTATCTTTGAACATTTTCAAGGGAGTTAATGTCTGAGATGCGATATGGGTTCCAAACAGATGAGCTGTATTCGAGGATGGGTCTGGCGAAAGTTTTGTAAGCTCTGGTAAGTAGTGTGAGATTTCCAGAGCAGAAGCTACGTAGGATTAGATTAACAACTCTTGAGGCCTTCTTAGCGATGTTGTTGCAGTGGGCTTTGGCACTTAGATCTTTAGTTATTAGTATTCCGAGGCCCTTGACCGAGTGGGGATTATCTGTGATAATTTGTTTATTAAGTTTGATATCACCATCAATGAAGCAGTATGCTAAGTAACAGGCTATCTCAAACCCACACCAATTGAGAAAATTTATCTTTTCACTGGCATTGCCCCAGCTAAGATCAGGGGAGAGGTAGCAGCAGATGCTGAGGGAACTAAGCAAGAGAATGATCCTTGACATCTTCTATATGGACATATGGCCCAAGCCCGTGAATTCAGATCTAGGAACAGCTTTATAACAAGAACAAACATTCTTGAGAGTACACAGGACTAAATCAAATTAAAGGAGGAAGGAAGGAGACCATCAAGGAATAAAATTAAAGGAGGATATAGCTGTATGTTATTACTTTATTCTATTGTGCTAAAAAGAGAAGGAAGTCAAGACTTTTATTTTTCCCCACCACCTTTTATTCTACATTTTCTCCCTTTCCTTTTTCCTCCCTTACTTTCCCATTATTCTCATTATTTTCTTTGTATTTTATATTTTGATAAACTAATAAAAATTTCTGTGACATTTTGTTAGCATAAAACAAAAAAGATCAAGAATACTTCATTAAAAAAATGGAAACTTTACACTAATGTTTAATATAAAAGATCTAAGGTAATATCAAATACCATGATTAGGTAATTCACTATTGGCGGCAGAAAAGAGGAGATATCAAGTAGCTTTGTTTTCTTGGGTTCAGGAATTGGTAATGATAAATAGTATGATACAGTAGTAAAGAGAATATTCTTAGAATAAAGCAATGTTAAATGTAATATCATCATAAATGTAAGTTATTGCTCTAAAGAAGATTAACAAATTTATCCAGTAGTTTTGTATAATTTTGAAAGTTCTGAGAAAGAGTAGGAAAAATATGGACATTTTCAAATTAAGGATTCGGAAAACACTTACCAATTAATTAATTCTAATCAAGTAATGATGATCAGCAAACAGAAACTCACTTATCTGGAGAATGAAGAATGGTGATCTAATTAAAAAATAAACATATTTGGCAAAGTTGAAGGATTTTTTTTTAAAGGTAAAGGATAAAGTCAAAGAGATTACTCAGTGATATTTAACTAACCTGGCAGCTGTTGCAAAGGTTTTCTGTTCTGGACCTTCCTTCATACTCTTAAAAACATGACTTTTATATTATTTAACCAATTATTTAACTCACTGCTTAAGTTATAAGTCCTTTTCTATTGCCCACTTAACTATTGTTGTTAATTAGTATAGAGTCTTAATTTGTTCATTCCATTCCTTCGGAACATTCTTAGAACTCTCTTCTTCCTACTTTTAATCTGTTTCCTACTCTCCTACTCTGTGTTTCTAAAACCAAACTTTTGCAAACTTTTCCTCTTATATATTTTGGTACATAGCCACAGCGTGCTGCTTTTCTTGCTTCCTAACAGAATTTCACTCTTGGTGAAATACTCAATGTAACTTTCTATTTAAGTCCACTTATAATGCAGCCTAATTGTCCTATGAATTAAATGTAAATGTAAATCTCCCACTCTAGATACCTCACCAAAATTTGAATCAACTGATGTCTTGCAAACCTCTCCCAAACCCAAAGAAATAATGTTCTCCAGAAATTAAAGCTTTGTCTGTCAGTTGCTCACTTTAAACCCAATGTCTGATTGAGTTGTTGGATAACATGGACATCTAAGGCAGCTTTTTCCAAACTGCTGCTGAACACATGTGCTGAGACCGCAGTCTTCAAAATTCCTAGAAACTTAGGAGCAATGACATTATGTTGAGATTTTTTAGGCACAACTATTGGGTATGCAAAGGAATCGTTTAATTTCATCAATTGTCCAAATGAAAAAGGTCACGCAAGTCCATGTGCCCATTGAATTCAACTGGCCTTTGGTGTGGTATGGGGAAAATCTTTTTTTCTCTATTTTCTCTTTTTTAGGTTCAGGTTTTAGGTTTTTCTTTGGAGCACTCAGGACCCAAAATGCAGGACTTCACTCTCAATCTTATCACTCCAAATCTTTTCACTTATTAATCAATTTATTGTAAGCAAATTGTCTGGCTTTGTAAATCTTAATAATAATCAATCATTTTTTCTCACCCTATTGTCATCTTTGCTTGCAAGAGGCTTATTATGAATATGACAAGACTTTTATCTGTCACTACATAGTTTATTTTATTTAGTTAGTTATTTAGTTATTTACCCAATTCACATGGCTGCCTATCCAAACAAATAACTCTGAGTTACAACCAGAATTAAAATAGAATAAAACCAAAAATTGCAAAAATTTAAAGAACATCAAACCCAACCCACTAAACACACGCAAGAAGCAGATCCTTGTACACATTCACGTTTGTGCATGAAATTATCTAAACGTCTAAGGTGATTGTCCTATTTAAATTACCAAAATCTTATGTCAGTAGAAAACCGATACCAGAATTTTCAAAAATTGTGACCTATACATATTCCTACATTCTACTTTATACTTTACAAATCTCCATAGTGTTTCCGTATAGTATTATTGAAATCTCAGTAGCTTCAGGCTTTAGAAACAGATAACTATAACTGTCAGAGGTTATCATATAACATTGAAAGAGTCATAACACCTTCTAAAAATGTGTATTCTTCTTAACTAGCATCTGGGGGAATAGAAAGAATGGTATGTTTTTGGAGTCTATAGGTGCTAATCATTATTTTACAATTCCCAGGGTATTTTTTTCAGTATCATTCATACTTTTATGATCTTGTATAATCTGTCAAAAGCCATGAAGGTAAATGTTAACTAGGTAACATTTTCTATTGTATAGGGCCAATTAGGAAATGCATAGCTTTTGAATCAGTTTAATCCTATAAAAATCTTTGACCCCGATAATCCTGGAGTTGTAGCAGAACTCCACTTATCTTTTTTACTGTGACTGTTTCTGTTTTACAGCACAAAGCAGTTCTAGGAACCATACTAGGAGTAAATTCTGTGAATATTGTTAGCTGTATCTCCAGAGGAAATCATATTTCATTAATCCTCTAAATGACAAAGGTCACGCAAAACTGTGTGCCAATTTTATTTGTTAGTTTTTATTTAGAAACTAAACACACAGCTATTTTGTTTTTAATCCCTGCAAACTGGGACCAAGTTTTTTAAGTGCCTCAATCTTTCCAATTATAAACTTGGAAACAACCATTTTGTTGTACAGAGAATCCCTATAATTTAAAACAATAAAAGGAGCTTCTGTAAATAGAAAAGAAAATGAAGTTTCTAATGCAAAACAGTCCCGTTATATTGGTTCCTCTCGGTTCATACGATTCATCTGAACCAATAGTGACCCGCTGGTTACGTCATGCTGACATCACGGATCCAGTTCGGTTGGTGCCCGTCTGTGGGCACCACCATTTTTTCTTCTGCGCATGTGCATATGCTGAGTTCCTGACACTGCGCATGCGTCGCTATCTTGGTTTTGGGCTTTTTTAAAAAGAAAAATTGTGCACGGGCAAAGGAAGCAAAGCAGCAGCAAGGTAAGTTAGAACCCACCCCTGGGTTGGAAGGAGAGGGCATGGGACCCAGGGGGCTTCTGCCTGCCAGTGTGCCATGGGCAGTAAGAGATTGCAAGCAGCAAAGACTCTGGATGGGACATGGAAGGCATGTAGCTTCTGACATTGCAGGGAGCGAGCGGGTGGAAGCCTACCTGATTTCTCCATCATGTTCCTTTTGCAGGGAAACAAAAGATTGTGGGATTTAAAAAGAAGTGCAATCAATCAATTTCAACTTCTTGCAAAAGAAAAAAATATTCTACAAACGTTTGTTTTCCTGCACACAATAGCAAGAAATGCAACAGAGCTGGAAATCAGGTGGGCAAAGAAATGCTTAGGGCAAGTGAGGGCATCTGACTGTTGTGGGGGCGGATCAAGCAACACATGTCCAAGCAGGCATCCCCGACTCTTAATAAGGATGACATTTAAAAGCTGAGAAGTTGCCTTCTCCCCCAGAAAATGGAAGAGGGTAAAGAAGGAAGGAGATGGGAATAAAAAGGAGAGAATGAGGAAGGGGGAGGATGGAAGGAAGGAGATGGGAATAAGAAGGAGGAATGGGGAGGAAGGAAGGAAGGAGGGAGGAAAGAAGGAAAGAAAGAAAGAAAGAAAGAAAGAAAGAAAGAAAGAAAGAAAGAAAGAAAGAAAGAAGGATATAATAAGAATCAGTGAGGGTCTGAGATAAATCCTGCCTTAGCTTTTGGCTACCAGGAGCCCTGCTGCCTTTTGACATGTGGCTTCTTGGTGGTGCATTTTGGAGAACTGTCAAAATAAATGCTAAAAAGGCAATTATTTTGGGATTAAATTCCAAATGAAATTGGGTCTTCAGGGTAAGGAGACATGAAGAACTTTCAATTGCAGGTTTCTAAAAAAAAAAATCTTCTTAAAATGCATGTCTAGAGGCAGCTCAGCTCCAAAGGGAGCAAAAGAGACAGTGTCCTAATGAGGGCCTTTACTATTTAGCTCAAGAACAACAGACTTTGGAGGTCTTCTATCCAACCCCCTGCTCAGGTAGTAAAACTGAGGATGCCAAAATCTGAGTAGAGTGCCTGGGGAAAGTATCAGAGCAACGTAACACTTAGAAGGGACTTTGGGAAATGGGGGATACTGAAGAAGACTGAGGCAGTCCGTTCTTTTAAATTCTTTATTTGGCTCCGCAGGAGAAAGCTCTTTTTGGAAAGTGACTTCAGCTCAGAATGCAATTGACTGAAACAGTGTCAGAGCGCTCCTTATATACTTTTACTTTCCCGCCTAAACTCAACTGTCATTGTTTCAACCAATCAGAATGCTCGATCCACATTCAACTTATTTACATTGCTTCAATGCATATTTAACAGATACCATTTCAGAGAAATGGCTGTCCAGTCTCCTCTTGAAAACCTCAAGTGTTGGAGCACCCAGAACCTCTGGAGAAAAGCAGTTCCACTGGTTAATTGGTCTCACTGTCAGGAAGTTTCTGTTTAGTTTAAGGTTGCTTTTCTCTTTATTCAATTTCCATCCATTGATTCTTGTTTTGCCTTCTGCTTTTTTGGAAAATACATTGCCCCCCGCTTCTTTGTGGCAGTACCTTAAAAGCCTGTTGCCTATGGCACTCTTGGGCAAAGCATGTGAGTCATTTCCTCCTTTCAGTGGTCCATAGTATGTGGATAATAAAAATTGGGGAAAAAAGTGAACAAAATTTTTACAGAACTATAGATAGGTTGGGGATGGGTGTGACAAGGAACTGCTTGGAGGGGAAGAGTCAGGCAAAGCACCCCTTGACATGTGGGAGATTGAGTTTTATTTATTTATTTATTTATTTTGTCCAATACATAATGAGGGTTATATATATATATATATATATATATATATATATATATATATATATATATATATATATAAAAATATAAATATATATGTAGATTGTTCTGAGTTCGGGTTTTGCCCTGTGTAATATTTTGCAGGTTTATGCGACGTTTCGGTGAAATCACATCCACCATCATCAGGCTGAAGTTTCCAAGCTTCGTGCTGTTGTAAAATGGAATGTTTGCAACTGTCATTTCTTCCTAGTGTATAGTGTGGGGGTGGAGATTTGATTTGAATGTAGCAATTAGATTGGGTGATTATGTTTCAGTGATCTGATTGGTTGGTGTAATCATAATTATTAGAAGGATTGACATGGTGATTTTTATGAAGTGTTTTTTGTTTAAGGCTGGTTTCCAAATTTCAAAAGTCCAAAATCATAATTATTAGAAGGATTGATATGGTGATTTTTATGAAGTGGGGTTTTTTTTGTTTAAGGCTGGTTTCCAAATTTCTGGTAGGCAAAACATGTGCAGCCACATACATTGGACAAATCAACCGAAGAGTAAGTGCATGCCTTGCAGAACATGTGAATGCAGTTAAAAAAGAAGATAAGACTTCCTCCCTTGTCCAGCACATTAAAAAAACAGGGCACGAAATTGACTTTGAAAAAACTAAATTACTTCACAAAACAGAGAATTTATATAGAAGAATTGCTCTAGAAGCCATAGAAATTGAAAGGAGCCCCCTTTGCATGAATAAAAGAGATGACACGTCCCGCCTACCAGAAATTTGGAAACCAGCCTTAAACAAAAAAAACACTTCATAAAATTTCCAAATCCTACACGGGAAGAAACCTGAATATACCAACACCGTCTCATATATATATATATACCGTGTTTCCCCGAAAGTAAGACAGTGTCTTACTTTCTTTTTATCCCCAAAAGCCCCACTATGTCTTACTTTCGGGGTATGTCTTATATTGGAAAACTCCCCACTGGCAACCTCCCTACCTCCCTTTTATTTTAAACATGCTTCTGACCTGCGGGATGGCTCCAGCTGCGGCTTCTGCTGCCACTTCCATGGATTACAATGGAGATTTCCAAGCTGGTTTCAGGAAATCGACGGCATCAATTTGGGTTACTTGCAGATTAACGGCACGAAGATTAGCGGCGCGCAGATAGATGAGAGGGAGGCAGCAATACCCCCGTGTTTCCCCGAAAGTAAGACATATGTCTTACTTTCGGGGTACGGCTTATATTAGCCGACCCCCCTGAAACCCCCGATATGTCTTACAATCGGGGGGGTCTTACTATCGGGGAAACAGGGTATATAAACACACACATAGTAATATACATGATGATGGTTATAGAGGAGATACTCATAGTAAAATATATATATGAAAGAATAGAAAAGAAGATATAGTAATAGAACATATCAATGAAAGAATAGAAGAAGAGATATAGGAATAGAAGAAAGGTATAGGAGAGCAATAGCACAGGGGATGGAAGGCACTCTAGTGCACTTGTACTCGCCCCTTACTGACCTCTTAGGAATCTGTATAGGTCAACCATGAATAATCTAAGGGTAAAGTGTTGGGGGTTTGGGGATGACATTATGGAGTCCGGTAATGAGTTCCACGCTTCAACAACTCGGTTACTGAAGTCATATTTTTTACAGTCAAGTTTGGAGCGGTTAATATTAAGTTTAAATCTGTTGTGTGCTCTTGTGTTGTTGTGGTTGAAGCTGAAGTAGTCGCCGACAGGCAGGACGTTGCAGCATATGATCTTGTGGGCAATACTTAGATCTAATTTAAGGCATCTTAGTTCTAGGCTTTCTAGGCCCACGATTGAAAGTCTAGTCTCGTAGGGAATTCTGTTTTGAGTGGAGGAGTGAAGGGATCTTCTGGTGAAGTATGTTTGGACATTTTCAAGGGTGTTGATGTCTGAGATGCGATATGGGTTCCAAACGGATGAGCTGTATTTGAGGATGGGTCTGGCAAACGTTTTGTAAGCTCTTACAAAACGTTTGCCAGACCCATCCTCAAATACAGCTCATCCGTTTGGAACCCATATCGCATCTCAGACATCAACACCCTTGAAAATGTCCAAACATTTGCCAGAGCAGAAGCTCTCCTACCCAGTCACATGACTGTGAAACTACGCCCCTGCCCAAGTGTGAGATTGCCAGAGCAGAAGCTCTCCTACCCAGTCACATGACTGTGAAGCTACGCCCCTGCCCAAGTAGTCATATGACCATGAAGCCACTCCTACTGTCACATGAATAACCTGTAATAAAAAAAATTAACCCACCCTCTGTATGTTTTCCCACCTCCACTTAAGCAAATATTCTTTAGCTTGGAAATATTTTCACTCTCCTGTTTTGTCCATACATCAATCCCACAGTCATCTAAAAAGATCAGCAATTATAATGAGAACTTTAACCTTATGAAAACAAATCAGCCAACAGATATCCCAATTTACACTGGAAGATACTTGTATCTCAAAACCAAGGAAAGATAAGTGTTCCCATCATATCTGATGCAATATGAGTGCCATCCAGAAAATGTAAAATCAATGAATGTATAATCTTATTGGAGGTTGAAATGTTTTCTCTTTGTGGGTATATATTTGTGAACATTCCTGAGATGAAGAAATCTGCTCTGTGCAGTGAAACAGGTTTTATAACTATAACACAGAAAGATTTATTTACAGGGAATACATGATAGCGATTGGCAAAGCCTAGCACCTAGCTAACCACATCCTGCCAGGCCGAGTCAAGAATCACATGCTTTGTATATGGAATTCTGAGAAGAAAGGCAAAAGAAATTAACTTCAGATTAGCCATCCCTTAGACACAGAGCAGACACAGGGCACAGAATAAATTCTACACACACTTTACACTCCTTTTATGGTCAGTAGGTCACAAAGAGCTGAATAGTCAATCACATTGGGCTTCTTCCAGCCAAGATCAAAACCAATGTGCTGCATTTATCTGCACAGGTGTTTTGTCTTCTTTTGATCTAATCAAATCCATATTAATGAGATACAAATATCTCATTAAAAAAATATCCACTTGAATTTATAATTTATTTAGTTACTTAGATCCCTTTCAGTGGTGGGCTGCTCCCAGTTCAGACCAGTGTTTTAGAACTGGTACCGGTGGTAGCAAGAGGCTCCGCCCACCCACCTGGGACACGTTTGCACATGCCTAGAAGTGTAGTGCGCACACGAGCCTGCGTGCGAAGCAGTGGCAAAATTATTTACAACCCACCACTGCTCCCTTTGCCTGATTAAGTGCAGCTTTCTGTTATAATATCTAATAAAGGGGTTCCCAAGTTTTCCTTGGCAACTTTAAAGTCTATGAATTTCAATTCTCAGAATTCCCCAACCAGTGTTCACTAAGAGAAAATGCCATTCACATCCATAGCTTGAGATGGGTCATAACTTTCTTTACTTTACTTTCATGATTCAACCCAATGCTATAATCTGAAAATGGTAAACAATAGAACATGGAATAATAGTGTTTCAAAGCTGGGTTCCTTTCTCACTGAGCCATTCTTTTTCCACTGTAGCCCAAGATTTAAAGGTTAGACTTTGAAGTGCAGTTTAATTTTTAAAATCTCTTTTTTAAACCAAGAAAAAAAATATGTGAAAATTGGCTGATAGTATCTCTGGGAATAAATTTGAGGAGAATGGTTATAAAGCAAGGATTACTCAATCCAGTATTTTTTTTAAAAAACCATGAAAGATTCCATATATTATTACTATTACATTCTAATATGGACTTTTGAATTATTTTCTACTTCCAGGAAATCTGTGGGATAGTGATATTCGAAACCAATATCATTAAACCAATTCACAAAAATTCAATCTTATCAACCTGATAAATGCATTGTAACTTTATGCAAAAAATGTAGACTAATTAATTAATTAATTAATATGTCATTCTGACAAAATGGTACTGCCTTCTTAGGGATCATGGGTGCTGTTTCAAAATCAAAACTGAACAGCTAAATCAGTCTTAATCTTTGAGATAAGGAGGACAAGTTATCCTTTTGCATTTTTAATGTATCATTTTCATTCCCACAGCATAGATGTTCAACAGCTTTTTTCTTATCCTTTATTCAAAGTAAGCAAGTCATTAAAAAAGTAAAAACTTGATATCAGTCCTAGTTGTGTGAAGTTTCATATTAAAACTGAGTACTATTGGGTTGCCAAAAATTGTTCTTTTAACAAGGAACATAGATTCTTTTTCAATGTCAGCATGCCAACAGTGAACACTTTTCCAAGTGTAATCTATTTATACAGAAAAAGCTAATTAGTATAGAAATATCTGTTTGGTTTACTTAGTTCAAAGAGTACATATCTACTGTTGAAAGATCTGAGGACACAGGCCTCTGCTTTATCCAATGTAAGCAACATAGTTGACTTTTTCTACTTTTTTCTTTTTACACTTTTTAAATTTAAACTGGGACAACTCTTTTCCAGAAATTTGTAAATGCTTTCTAATACTGCTTGCAAGACCTTCCTCAGTTAACCATCCTTTTCTCAGAAAATTAGATGAAACAATAGGAATATACCATGTTAAACAAAATACTTGTGCTAAACAATATTAGATCTGTTGGTATTAGTTTATACTCAAATACAGTATGCATAGAGACATAATTGTAATCACCAATCTTTCTATCAACATCTACATAATCTGTAGAATCAATTCATTCTGTTTTGGCCACTGAAATGTGATTGTCCGATGAAATGACCTTTACTGAGAAAAGGAGAAATGGGAAAAGTCCTCAGAGGCAGAAGGAGGGCTCAGAAAAGATCCCAAACTTGCTTGCTCCTTTGTTAGGCATACTTTTTCAGTGTTTCCCTGGCTGGGGAATTCTGGGAGTTGAAGTCCAAATATCTTCAAGTTGCCAAGGTTGGGAAGCACTGCTTTAACTAAACCTCTTTGCATTAAATTTGCCTATAACTTTTCAGAATCACCATCTCCCCCGTTGTTTGTTTTATATTCGGCCTTCCTTTTTTATTTGTTGTGTTTACATCATTTAAAGGGCTTTCGTGCTGCAGGTCAGAAGGCTGCTTATCCCCAAGAGCAGTTTTTCTTCTATTTGTTTAGAAATTGTTGAGAGCCTCCTTGCATTTATGGGGAGGTCTGTCCACAGTTCAACCAGAATAGTTACATTTATTGCGTTTTCTGTTTATTCCACATTCTCTGGAGAATTTTATTGAGCAGGTTGAGACTATGCCTATGGTCCTGGTTTCCCCTCTAACAGCAAAAGTTACGAGCTAGTAAACTCATATGCAAAAGTCAAACCTTCAAAGACAGAAACTTATCTTTCTTTGGGGCTACCTCACAGACTGAAAGACACTCAGCTGCAAAACTTATCAGCCATGAGGTCATAGCTAAAGCTGGTCAGTTTCAGTCGGCACTTGACATAATAGCATACTCTGATTAGGTTGACTAATAAGAGACTTTTGTTCCTTATTATTGGAAGGTTTCAGCTTCTTAGAGTTGAAATGATTTATTGGGCAAGTCCTATGTTGTTATTTCCCCTAAAAAGAAGGTGAAAGGAATATAGTTCACACAGCTAACGGAGATAGAAACATAGAAGACTGACGGCAGAAAAATACCTCATGGTCCATCTAGGATGGATATGTGTTTATCCCAGGAATGTTCAAATTCAGTTACTGTGGATTTACCAACCACGTCTGCTGGAAGTTTGTTCCAAGGATCTACTACTCTTTCAGTAAAATAATATTTTTTCACGTTGCTTTTGATCTTTCCCCCAGCTAACTTCAGATTGTGTCCCCTTGTTCTTGTGTTCACTTTCCTATTAAAGACACTTCCCTCCTGAACCTTATTTAACCCTTTGACATATTTAAATGTTTCGATCATGTCCCCCCTTTTCCTTCTGTCCTCCAGACTATACAGATTGAGTTCATTAAGTTTTTCCTGATACGTTTTATGCTTAAGACATTAAGATGATTAATAAAGATATTTTTTTCTATAAAGTATGAGAAATTTGCACAGTAAAGAATTATTAATTTTATTATTCAGACACCTAAGATGTGATCAATACTAAGTGACCCGCATTGAACTAGCATTGGCAAATTATGATCTATTTCTTTCACAAACCAATACAATCCAGAGTCCCTAGGACAACTATCCATAGCAGCAGGAAGACCTGCCTGAAGGCTGACGGTATTAAGAATCATTGGCTGACTGTGGACTTTGGAAAGGTCAACATTCAAACAATGAAAATAGGTGCTCAACCAGAAGAAGAACAGATAGCAAGTGGACCAAGGGAGTCATAGAATGGATACCACTTGATATAAAGCATCTACAAAAGAGATCTAAAACAAGATGGATCAATGTCATCAACAAGTATTGCAGACCCAATTGGCAAAAGAAAGCTCAGGACCATATTAGTTACAAAGATGTAGAAGAGATCTTCATCTTAAAATTGATAGACAATGGCTAAAGTGATTATGATGATGACTAGATGACAGCCATAAAAGTTTTGTTTCTATGGCAGTAGGGATCGAGTCATATAATTCTGTTGGGTTTCTAACTGTATTTTATTTCTAAACAATAAATCTCTAAACTACAATTTTAATATTATTTTGTATTATTTAATACTTCTCCCTTCTAATATAATTGCCCTTTCCACCACCATATTTATGAAGAATGAAAAGTTATTTTTACTGTCAACGTACATTTTCTTTAGTTTCTAAATCAATAACTCTATTCATCCGTTGCATGAAAAAAGACCATCATTCTCACCACTAACAAAGTAAAATATTTTTACAGCTGGGTCTGGTAACATAGAATCACAGTAATAAGGTCAAAAATCAATAACTTTGAAGCACAGAATCTCTCCTTTTCTGAAGGAAAGATAGATAGATAGATAGATAGATAGATAGATAGATAGATAGATAGATAGATAGATAGATAGATAGATAGATAGATAGATAGATGTAGACGTAGACGTAGACGTAGACGTAGACCTAGACCTAGACCTAGACCTAGACCTAGACCTAGACCTAGACCTAGATGTAGATGATATAGATACAGATATTCTATGAACCAATAGTGGATTATAAATCCTGTTGCTACCACAGAAGCATTCTGGGCACTGCCACTACTGGTTCACTGAACCGGGTCAAACTGGGAGCAATCCACCACTGCTATGAACCCTGTATTACAAGAACATTGATACGGTTTCTTAACAACACTGCCATTTCCCTAATAACTACTAATGACTACTTCAGCTTTAACCACAAACAATAGGTACAAACTCAAATTAAACCACTCCAAACTCGATTGCAGTAAATACGACTTTAGCAACAGAGTGGTCAATTCCTGGAATGCACTACCTGACTCTGTTGTTACATCCTCAAACCCACCAAATGTTAACCTTAAACTGTCTACCATGGAACTCATACCATTCCTAAGAGGTCTGTAAGGGGCATGCATAAGCATGCCTTCTCTCCCTGACCTACTGTCCTCTTTTATTCATACTCATTTCCTGTGTTCATATCCATGTTTATACTTATACCTGTTTTCTCGTACATGTTTTACAAACTAAATTAAGAAATAAATAACCAAGTATGTAATAATAGGGATTGATAGGCAACCAAACACTGTTTAGGAAATGTCTTCTGAGCTGAACATCATGCCTAAAGCAATCATATTGATAGCAGAGGAAAAACTGCATCTTTCAACCATTCTTTCTCTGCTCCTTTTTCTCTTGGAAGACTAGATATGCAAAATGTGATATAATTACAACATACAGATCTTTTAGATCTTTTTCTGCTGTTTGATATCTATCTGGTATTTTCAGACTAATCAAACACTTTAATTTGCATCCTTGGTTTAGTTTGCATCCATAATTCTTGCAGGAGTATACATATTCATTCTGATGTGGTTGTTCTAATCTCCAGATTTTTCAACATTTGGAAGGTTGAGTGGTTGTAAGAACATTTGCTTATGCTTTCTCTAAACATAAAAATGAAGGCTTTGTTCTGAGACAGCTTGCAATTAATGACGGATCTACAGATTTCTCACCTTATTCTCCATTTCACTTTGTTTACCCCAGATTGTCCTCCATCTGTCTTTTAGCTCTAGTTTTAAAATTCATCTAATTCCAATTCCACGTAAGCACATACATTACCCTCTGGCCACAAAGGTGGAATATACACCGAACAGCAACAGCAGCCACAATTTAATTACATTGCTTAAATCCCACAGAACTCCATGTCATAGAAACATGCTATGTCCATGTTTACACATAGTTTATTGAATGCTGAAATTCTAAATACAGAACATAGAATATAAACATTCTTCTACTACTGTGCCTCTTAAGACACCCCTCTTTTGAACCTCGAGGGAATAAGTATGGGGAAAAAATTGCACGAGACCAATCCAAAAGCAAAGATGGGAATGGGTTTATTATTTATTTATTATTATTTATTATTTAGATTTGTATGCCGCCCCTCTCCGCAGACTCGGGGCGGCTCACAACAAAGTGAAACAATTTACAACAAATCTAAATTACAGTTTAAAAATATTTAAAATGAGTTTACCAAATCTTTGTCATACTTGAGATGTGAAGAACCTGATTCCCAACTCCAACCAGTTGCTAAGATATTTAATCAATTAAGTGAAATGAAGAGGAAGAGAATGTCCCAATCATATAGCGGTTCCTGGGAAAGTATGCCAAATGAATATTTGAAAAATGTGGGGTGAGAGAGAGGTGGAGAAAAGGAGAGGGAAAGTACATCCAGGAGATTCAAAGGTCCATCAGATGTCTAGCCAGCTTCCACGGCCTTTGTATTTACATTGTCTTTTGAATGGAAAGAGCTAAAAGACAGAAGAATGACAGTCTGGGAAAAAGAAAGAAAGACAGTAATTAGACATGTGCGATTAGCGTTGGTAACCGGAGAAATTAAGCCACGAGTCCCAAGAATCTTCTCTTTTGAAGGTACCTGCAGAGGAAGAGAAAAGACATTCCCCACTGAGTTGTGATGGAATCTACTCCCTACTAGTAGAGCTTGATTGCTTTTTTGGATCCCTACTGTGGGGAGATCAGCTCCTTAACCTTCCTTTCTATAAACTATATTGTCCTCCCATGAAGAAAGGGAGATTAAGACTTTACAAGGCTCCTTTCCATCACTGGACTCTGACAGAAGTACCAGAGCGATGAATTTTTAACGGCTTAAATTGCCATTGGCCAAGATAATATCAAAATGGTTTAGCTTAATGTTAAGTACGAGCTTTTTTAAATTCCCTATGAAACAGCTCTGATTTTTTTTTTTTTGCTTTGAGCCATGCATTCTTAGCTCTTTTTCTTTTCAGAGATACACATAATCAGATTTTTTTGGGTTATTCATTTAAGCAGATCACTTCAGTTAATAAGTACACAATTATTTGTGGGAAGGTAAAATATCGCATTACAGCTCAAGTTATCTAAACAAACTCCCCCCAGTAATTCATTGATTTCTACATTCACTATTTAACCAGAATCTCACCTTATTCATTATAACTTTACATCTGGTGCTTCCCATGGCTTTATAAAGTCTTGGCAATAATAAATAGAATGGATTTTCTTCTGATTTTACATGATCTTCATAAAATCTATTTTTACTTTTGTAATATTTTTTCATACCAATATTATTATTATTTTTATCATTATTATCATTATCATTATTTTTATTTATTTATTTATTTATTTATTTATTTGATGAATTTTATTTGCCTCCCCATCTTGTATGCAACAACTTTGAGTAGCTTATAACATAAAAGCATTGAAGCATTGTAAAATCACCAATCATAGAGACAAAGCAGATAAAATCATTAACAAATAAAATCTTGGCTTTAAGTTTAATTATTCATAGTACCACCTGAGAAAGGCATCTTCCTTGGCCTAATTCTACCATTAGATGTACAATAACAAATGTGTTGGAAGATGTGTAGCTAGCCTCCCATCACTCTCAGGAATAAAAGGCAGGGAAGGATGGAAGACATTCCTCTCTTAGGTTACCTTGTGATAATGTTTCATTTGATAGAAACATAGAAGACTGATGGCAGAAAAAGACCTCAAGATCCATCTAGTCTGATACTATTTTTTTGTATTTTATCTTAGGATGGATATATGTTTATCCCAGGCATGTTTAAATTCAGTTACTGTGGATTTACCAACCACGTCTGCTGGAAGTTTGTTCCAAGGATATACTACTCTTTCAGTAAAATAATATTTTCTCATGTTGCTTTTGATCTTTCCCCCAACTAACTTCAGATTGTGTCCCCTTGTTCTTGTGTTCACTTTCCTATTAAAAACACTTCCCTCCTGAACCTTATTTAACCCTTTGACATATTTAAATGTTTCAATCATGTCCCCCCTTTTCCTTCTGTCCTCCAGACTATACAGATTGAGTTCATGAAGTCTTTCCTGATACGTTTTATGCTTAAGACCTTCCACCATTTTTGTAGCCTGTCTTTGGACCCGTTCAATTTTGTCAATATCTTTTTGTAGGTGAGGTCTCCAGAACTGAACACAGTATTCCAAATATGGTCTCACCAGCGCTCTATATAGAGGGATCACAATCTCCCGCTATATAGAGCGCTGGATGTTTGATTATTTTCTCATTTTACCTAAAAAGCTCCTTAGGAGAATATTTTGAATGGTAGAATTCAAAACTCCCAAATGATGGGAAACAAAATCCAAACACTTCATTTTATTTTGTAAAATGCTCCGACTTACGTAGGCATAGATAGCACATTATTATTTTTTAAGATGAGTATAGACAAATTGGTGTCATGAATATTTTCAGTATGAATAGTTGTGATTACCTCTTCAAGACATGTTATCACTGTCTCTCAAACATATTAAATGAAAAGGGGTATGATTTATATTATATTATTCTTTGATTTTGGTTAACAAATGATACAACCATATAAACAAGCTATTTTTATCTCATTCTGTTTTTCTGGATGTGCTTATAATTTAGAACAGCTTCCCACAAACATTCAGAGTGATCCTCTAATTTTTGTGCTATATCTATTGGGGAGATGAACTGGCCCCTTCAGAATGACCTTTTAATGTATGATTGTTTTGATGATGATGATGATGATGATGATGATGATGATGATGATGATAATAATAATAATAATAATAATAATAATCACAATCCCAGGGGACAGCAGAATTGAGGAGAAGCAGCTAGAGAAATTAGTGAAATATGAAGATCTAAAAATCAAGCTGCAACGACTCTGGCATAAGCCAGTGAAAGTGGTTCCAGTGGTACTTGGCATGCTGGCCGCAGTGCCAAAGGACCTCAGCGGACATTTGAAAACCATCGGAATTGACAAAATCTCCATCTGTCAATTGCAAAAGGCTGCTTTACTGGGATCGGCAAACATAATTTGCCGCTACATAACTCAGTCGTAGGTGCTTGGGAAGCGCCCCACTGGTGATGAAATATGAAATCCAGCATAGTGATCTCGTTTGCTGTGTTGTATTCACATAATAATAATAATAATAATTATTATTATTATTATTATTATTATTATTATTATTATTATTATTTATTAGATTTGTATGCCGCCCCTCTCTGAGGACTCGGAGCGGCTCACAACAATAAAACATCATATACAAATCCAATGTTAAAACAGTCTTTAAAAAAAACCTATTAAAAACAGCCCAAACACACCATCCATAAAATCAAAGGCAGCTAAGGATATATCAATTCCTCCATGCCTGGCGACATAGATGAGTTTTCAAAAGTTTGCAAAAGGCAAAAAGGGTGGGAGCAGTCCTAATCTCCAGGGGCAGCTGATTCCAGAGGGCCGGGGCCGCCACAGATAAGGCTCTTCCTCTGTGTCCCACCAGACGGCATTGTTTCATCAACGGGACCCGGAGAAGGCCAACTCTGTGGGACCTAATTGGTCACTGGGATTCATGTCGCAGCAGGCGGTCCCGGAGATATTCTGGTCCGATACCATGAAGGGCTTTAGAGGTCATAACCAACACTTTGAATTGTGACCGGAAACTGATCGGCAGCCAGTGCAGGCTGCAGAGTGATGACGAAACATGGGCATATCTGGAAATGCCTATGATAGCTGTCGCAGCTGCATTCTGCATGATCTGAAGTTTCCAAATACTTTTAAAAGGTAGCCCCATGTAAAGAGCGTTGAAGTAGTCGAACCTCGAGGTGATGAGTGCATGAGTGACTGAGAGCAATGACTCCCGGTCCAAATAGGGCCGCAACTGATGCACTAGGTGAACCTGGGCAAACGCCCCCCTCGCCACAGCTGAAAATGGTTCGCTAATGTGAGCTGTGGATCGAGGAGGACGCCCAAGCTGCGGACTCTCTCTGAGGGGGTCAGTAATTCCCCCCCAGGGTGATGGACGGACAGATGGAATTGTCCTTGGGAGGCAAAACCCACAGCCACTCCGTCTTGTTAGGGTTGAATTTGAGTCTGTGCAGACCCCAACAGCCTCCAGGCACCGGCACATCACTTCCACTGCTTCACTGACTAGACATGGGGTAAAGATGTACAGCTTGGTATCATCAGCATACTGATGATTCCTCACCCCATGCCCCTGGATGATCTCACCCAATGGTTTCATGTAGATATTAAATAGCACAGGGGAGAGGACCGACCCCTGAGGCACCCCACAAGGGAGAGACCTAGTGGTCAACCTCTGACCCCCCACTAACACCGACTGTGACCGGCCAGAGAGGTAGGAGGAGAACCACTGAAGGACAGTGCCTCCCACTCCCAACCCCTCCAGCCGGCGCAGAAGGATACCATGGTCGATGGTATCGAAAGCCGCTCAGAGGTCAAGAAGCACCAGGACAGAAGACAAGCCCCTGTCCCGGGCCCACCAGAGATCATCCATCAGCATGACCAAAGCAGTTTCCATGCTGTAGCTGGGCCTGAATCCTGACTGTTGAGGGCCTAGATAATTGGCTTGTTCCAAGGACCGCTGGAGTTGGAGTGCCACCACCTTCTCAACAACCTTCCCCATAAAGGGAAGGTTGGAGACTGGACAATAGTTATTAAGCACAGCTGGGTCCAGGGAAGGCTTCTTGAGGAGGGGGTGCACAAGTCCCTCCTTGTAAGGAGCCAGGAAGGACCCCCTCCCCAAAGAAGCGTTGACAATCTCCTGGACCCAGCTCCGTGTCACCTCTCGGCCAGCCAAAGCCAACCAAGAGGGACACGGTTCCAGTAAGCAGGTGGCAGAACTCACAGCTCCAATGGCCTTGTCCACTTCATCAGGTGTCACCAAGTCAAACTCCACCTGGACAGATGGACAAGGATGGGCCCCAGTCACCTCGACTGACTCATTGTAAGCCGACACTGCTATCCAATTGGAGTCGAGGTCCGCCCGGATCCAAGCGACTTTATCAGCGAAAAATGAATTAAACTCCTCGGCACTGCTCTGCAAGGTCTCCCCAACTCCCCCCTGCTTCAGAAGGGAATGGGTCACCCTAAACAGAGCTGCCGGGCGGGATTCCGCTGATGCAATCAAGGCAGCATGGTATGCGCATCTTGCCGCCTTGAGCGCCACTTTGTAAGTCTTAATGTGAGCTCTTACAAGGTTCGGTTGGATTCGGATTTACTCTTCCTCCATTGCTTCTCTAGACATCTCTTCTGACATTTCAACTCCCGGATCTCCTCATTGAACCACAGAGCTCTATGGGGTCTAGTGCCATGGAGAGGTCGCAACGGCGCAATCTGGTCTCTGCCGAACTGTGTATAAGGGAATCTGGTATAACTCCAAGCACCCTCTGAAAGCCCTCTGGGTCCATCAAGGCATCTGGGGCGGAACCACCTAGTCGGCTTTCTACTTTTACTATTGGTGTTTTATTATATATTGATCTATATTCATCTGTATGAACCCCTGAATCTTTGGCTTTGGCAGAGCACCAAATCTAATAAAACAAATATTTAACAAATATCCGTGCTTTTTTTTCTTGAACATTTTTAATTTAAACAAAATCAGACTAAAAAGAAGACAGGTTATAATCAAATTGGGTATAAATAAATAGTTTTCCAAAGAAGCTAATATTTAGCTTTTCAACACAATAAAGTTAATATTTCTCTACTCTGACACTCAAATTTTGGGGTGATTTCCAACTCCATTTCATCTCCTTTGAAACCCCTGCATTATACCAGGATAAAACTTCCAAGTCAGGACTGATTATTTTCTACTCATCATTGCTTATCACATCTTCCCCTCTAGGACCATTACAATCTTTTTCAGGTGGTTTCAGCAGTTCTCCAGTGGATATGCTGAGGTTATTTGCTGTTTATTATCTATGTTATAAAAGGATGGGTTCTGCACTCACCCTTTTAGAGATATTATCCTCTGAATCAATAAAAAAGAAAGCTCTAAATACAAACAATTATTTAAATTCCTGTTCCTTCTTCACTTTTTAAATATATAGTTTAATTCATGCCTTAGTTTTTTTATCAAACAAAATTAAAAATTAAAAACCACATGCAAAAAAAGCAATTCTTTGCCAAGTTCAGTTGATATATATGCTGCTAGAAACATGTAAGTCTTCCAAATCTACCACTTTCACAGTCATCAGGATGTAGGACTTGTCAGCTTAGTGTTTAGTACTTAGTAGTTAATGTGCTATGTTCTATTATCTGGAAATTAAAATCATTTGAGGCTTTTTACTTTGGGGATTTGTGTAGGGATTTTGTGTGCATATGGAAACCATCTATACTGAAGACAAAGTAGATAATTTGACATCAACCATGACTACAGTAGCAAAAGTAACAGTGGTGCTGCTTGTTTTATAATGTGGATGTTAACCCAATACAGCCCAAAAGCAGCTCATTGTATGCCAGGTAATAGCATGTTACCCTACCATGTTAATTTGAGAATTTAACAGAAAGCTGTTTACAGATAAATCAAGTTTTGGATTTGCCAAAAGCATAATGCTGATTCAGTGTTTGCTGCCTAGACTATCATTATGATTTTGACAGATCCCAAATGTTTGATTTTGAGAATATGATTGAAAAAATAATACTAGGAATCATTAGAGTACAAAATAACCATGGTTCCCTTTCTCCTTGCCAACCATAATATATCCAGTTTAAGGAACAATCAGTCTGCAATGATCTATATATTTTCTACAGAGATAATGTCCATAGATCATCTGTAGGTTAACCATTACTGTATATCAATTTAGAAAGTCACACTATTTTGAATAGTTATAATGCCTTGGTAAGACCATATAATGCCTTGGTAAGACCATACTTGGAATACTGGATAGTTCAGTGGATTTCAAGCTGGCTGAAGCGTAGACATCAGAGAGTTATTGTTAATGGCGAGTATTCTGAGCAGAGACAGGTTACAAGTGGTGTGCCACAAGGGTCTGTTCTAGGTCCTATTCTTTTTAATATGTTTGTGAGTGACATAGGGGAAGGTTTGGTAGGGAAGGTTTGCCTATTTGCCTATGACTCTAAAGTGTGCAATAGGGTTGATATTCCTGGAGGGGTCTGTAATATGGTAAATGATTTAGCTTTACTAGATAAATGGTCAAAGCAATGGAAACTGCAGTTTAATGTTTCCAAATGTAAAATAATGCACTTGGGGAAAAGGAATCCTCAATCTGAGTATTGCATTGGCAGTTCTGTGTTAGCAAAAACTTCAGAAGAGAAGGATTTAGGGGTAGTGATTTCTGACAGTCTCAAAATGGGTGAGCAGTGTGGTCCGGCAGTAGGAAAAGCAAGTAGGATGCTTGGTTGCATAGCTAGAGGTATAACAAGCAGGAAGAGGGAGATTGTGATCCCCTTATATAGAGCGCTGGTGAGACCACATTTGGAATACTGTGTTCAGTTCTGGAGACCTCACCTACACAAAGATATTGACAAAATTGAACGGGTCCAAAGACAGGCTACAAGAATGGTGGAAGGTCTTAAGCATAAAACATATCAAGAAAGACTTAATGAACTCAATCTGTATAGTCTGGAGGACAGAAGGAAAAGGGGGGACATGATCGAAACATTTAAATATGTTAAAGGGTTAAATAAGGTTCAGGAGGGAAGTGTTTTTAATAGGAAAGTGAACACAAGAACAAGGGGACACAATCTGAAGTTAGTTGGGGGAAAGATCAAAAGCAACGTGACAAAATATTATTTCACTGAAAGAGTAGTAGATCCTTGGAACAAACTTCCAGCAAACGTAGTTGGTAAATTCACAGTAACTGAATTTAAACATCCCTGGGATAAACATATATCCATTGTAAGATAAAATACAGGAAATAGTATAAGGGCAGACTAGATGGACCATGAGGTCTTTTTCTGCCGTCAGTCTTCTATGTTTCTATGTTTCTACTGCATCCAGGTCACCACAATGTAAAAAAGGTGTTGAGATTCTAGAAAGTGCGGAGAAGATTATTAGGGGACTGGAGGCTAAAACATATGAAGAATGGTTTCTGGAATTTGGTATGTCTACTGTAATGAAAGGAGGGCCAGGGTTGACATGATAGGAGTGTTCTAATATCCAAAGGGGTGGCACAAAGAAGAAGGGGTCAACCTATTCTCCAAAGCACTGAAGGCAAGAAAAGAAGCAATGGATGGAACCTAATCTAGGAGAAAAGCAACCTAGAACTAAGGAGAAATTTCCTGACATTTAGAACAATTAGTCACTGGAATGTATTGCCTCCAGAAGTTGTGAATGCTCCAATACTGGAAGTTTTTAAGAAGAGATTGGACAGCCATTTGTCTGAAATGATATAGATTTCCTGCAGAGCAGGGGGTTGGACTAGAACAGTGTTTTTCAACCAGTGTGCCGTGGCACACTAGTGTGCCGCGAGACATGGTCAGGTGTGCCGCGAAGCTCAGAGAGAGAAAGAAAGAAAGAGAGAGAGCAAGAAAGCAAGAGATAGAGAGAGAAAGCAAGCAACAGACAAAGAGCGAGAGAGAGAAAAAGAACAAGAGAGAGAGAAAGAACAAGAAAAAGAAAGCAAGAGAGAGAAAGAGAGAGAAAGAGAAAGAAAGCAAGAGATAGAGAGGGAGGGAGGGAGGGAAGGAGAGAGAGAGAAAGTCATAGAGGGAGGGAGGGAGGGAGAGAGAAAGAGAGCAAAAAAGAGGAAGGAAGAGAAAGAAAGAGGGATGGAGAGAGAGAGAGAAAGAGTAAGGGAGAGAAAGAGGGAGGGCCAGAGAAATAGAGCGAAAGGGAAGAAGAGAGAGAGATAATTTTTTTGTCCAAACTTTTTTTAGCGCCCCCCCCCCCCCCCGCTCAATGTGCCCCAGGGTTTCGTAAATGTAAAAAAATGTGCCGCGACTCAAAAAAGGTTGAAAATCACTGGACTAGAAGACCTCCAAAGTCCCTTCCAACTCTTTTATTCTGTTAAAGAATATAGTTTTCAATCATTACTTTCTTTAAAAGCTATAGCCCTGCTCTGGTAAATTAAATACAGATACCATTGTGCTCATGAGATTTGTAAAAGTTCAAAGTTTTTTGTTGGGCAGGAGGAGAAAAAGCACCGAATATACTTCATAGCCACAAAAGTTTGAATATGATTTGTGAAAGGAAACTAAGGTGAATGAAGTCAGCTAGTTGGCTGGCAAAAGGTTCCACACTCTGTGTTGCTACAGACCATGCTTCTGTATATACAGTGTGATGTTTTAAATAACAATATATTTAATTACCTTGGCTTTTATTAACTTTTATGATTTGGCTGTGATTATCTTTTAAATCCTGTATTTACCGTATATAGTATTCATAGTTTCCTCTTTTGAATAAACATCATCTTTAAATATGTTGGAATTTTTGAGTTTTGTGGACAAACAGCTTAAATAAATTTAATTTTTTAACATTGTATTAGGTATGCAGCCCTGTGTTCTTTCAAGTAAAGCCTTACCGGGTAATTAAAAAATAAAAAATCTTGAAATATCAGATTATATTGTTTTAAATACTTTTACCTTTTAATAGATTACAGTGACTCCTGCCCTCTGGAACATTATGGGTTCTACATCCACTATTTTAGCCTTCCAAAATTGTCTGAAGACCTGAAGGTATGTTTATACTGGAGATGGTTAATGGAGTTAAGACCTCACTATGTGCATCTTGCCATGTTTGTTAATTTTTAATTGAATTTAAGTTAATTGAATATTAATTCTTATTGTTTTGTTATTTTTATTGGTTGAAAGATGGGCAGCATAGGAAAGGAAAGGAAAGAGGGAGGGAGGGAGGGAGAGAGAGAAAGAAGGAAGGAAGGAAGGAAAGAAAGAAAGAAAGAAAGAAAGAAAGAAAGAAAGAAAGAAAGAAAGAGCCAATTTGGTGTAATGTTTAAGATGAAGGCCTAGAAACGAGGAGACTGTGCGTTCAAGTTCGATTTTAGGCATGAAAACCAGCTGGATGACTTTGGGCTAGCCACTCTTTGCCAGCTCACAGGATTGTTGTTTGTGGGGTGGGAAGGAAGAAGAAGTAATGAGTACCGTATTTTTCGGAGTATAAGATGCTTCAGAGGAGGAAAATAGGGGAAAGAATCTGCTTAACGGGTATTCATCTGGTTAGTGTCCTTAACCAGCAAGAGTAACAATGAAAGAGCTTCCAAGCCAGTAAGAACTGGGAACATCATTAGCACCTGGAAAGAAACATTCAGAATAAGTGGAGCAATGGAAAAAAACATGCAAAGACTTAGGGCTTGGAAAACATTCTTTGCAAAGAGTAACAATGAAAGAGCTTGCAAGTGGGTAAGAACTGGGAACATATTTAGCACCTGGTTAGGGCTGGAAAGAAACATTTGGAGCAAGTTAGATCAATTAAAAAAACTGCAGACTTAGGGCTTGGAAAACATTCTTCACAGAAAGTAACAATGAAAGAGCTTGCAAGTGAGTAAGAGCTGGGAACATAGCACCTGGTTAGGGTTGGGGCAAAAAAGCTACATTCAGAGTATAAGACGCACCCAAATTATCAGCCTCTTTTAGGGAGGAAAAAGGTGTGTCTTATATTCTGAAAAATACGGTATTAGGTATGTTAGCAGCTTTGTGTTATTTGTTTGTTTGTTTGTTTGTTTGTTTGTTTGTTTAATTCAACTTCTATGTTGCCCAATCCCAAAGGACTCAGGGTGGCAAATACAAATGCAGTAAAAAAAAGAAGTCAAATAGGGAAAATCTAAAACTATAAACCCCAGTTAAAAACCTATAGCCCAATCAATCCAGGCACCAGACATACATACCATGCAATATAATTGGCCATGACAGATGTCAGTTAAATAGCCCCCCAGGCCTGCCGGCAAAGCCAGGCCTTCATGATCTTTTGGAAGGTCAGTAGGATGGAAGCAGCATGGACATTGGGGTGGAGTTGGCTCCATAGAGCTGGGGCAGCCACTGAGAAGGCCCTCCCACCAACCTGCATTGCTTAGTTTATTTATTTATCTATCTGTTCGTTCGTTTGTTTGTTTGTTTGTTTGTTTGTTTGTTTGTTTGTTTGTTTGTTTGACTTCTATGCCACCCAATCCCAAAGGACTCAGGGCAGCTTAAAGCAATAATAAAAAATACAATATAAATAGATACAAAGGGATAAAAAAAGAAGTCAAACATTATCTAAAACTAGTTGATGGAACCTGGAGGAGGCCAACCCTGTGTGATCTTATTGGTCTCTGGGAGGTATGCGACAGGAGATGGTCCTGTAGATCAGTGTTTCCCAACCTTTTTTGAGCCGCGGCACATTATTCACATTTACAAAATCCATTTTGCTGTAGATAGTCTGGCCCTAAGCCATGTGACTGGAGACTAATTGGTAGCCAGTGCAGTTCATGGAGCATAGGTACTATATGGGTGTATCAAGGTACGCCCACAACGGCTCGCGCAGCTGCATTCTAGACTATTTGCAATCTCCGAACACTCTTCAAGGGTAACCCCATGTAGAGCACATTGCAATAATCAAGATGGGAGGTGATGAGGGCCTGAGTGACTGTGCGTAAAGCCTCCTGGTCCAGATAGGTCCGCAACTGATATACCAGGCGAACCTGGGCAAAGGTCCCCCATTATTATGAAGTAATGGGTAAAAATCTAATAAATAAATGCAGAGTGCAGCTCACTTCAACTCAAATTTTCATTGTCACCTACAACTAATTCTAAAGGTCTCCTCCAGAAACATAAAATGAAATACTTCTATATATATACATATCTCCTCCCCAACTCTGTCTCTGTCTCTCTCTCTGTCTCTGTCTCTGTCTCTGTCTCTCTCTCTCTCTGTCTCTCTCTCTCTGTCTCTCTCAGTCTCTCTCTCTCTGTCTCTCTCTCTCTCTCTGTCTCTCTCTGTCTCTGTGTGTGTGTGTGTGTGTGTGTGTTGGTGTTAGTTATATAGAGCAGGACACAATAGAAATTTTATTATTATTAATTAAAAGTAACTGCCATTAAAATAAAGTATAATATTGATAAAATTATTTGATCATCCTTCTGCAGATATTATACCACAATTTTCTCCCATGCATACAAAAGAATTTTCATTTGAAGATACACAATATCTTCCCTTCTTCCAGCAGAAAGAGCAAAGAGAAAGCATGACAGAGAAGCAGTGAAGAGAACTGACTGTACAGTGGTACCTCGAGATACGAGTTTAATTCGTTCCGGACCTGGGCTCTTAAGTCGAGCAGCTCTTATCTCAAACGACTTTTCCCCATAGGAATTAATGTAAATAATTTTAATTGGTTCCAGCCCTCAAAAAACTCACAAAGTTAGTCTAAATTATGCAGAAAGACATGTTTTTAATGAAGAAATGTACATGTACATATAAATGAATAATGAAGTTTCTTTCACTTAACTTGTAAACTTTCTTAAACTTTTAAATTTACATATGTTCAACTTCTCTGCCACCCAATCCTGTAGGACAGAGGTCCCCAACCCTTTTTGCACCAGGGACCGGCTTTAAGCGATCAAGAGAGGAATGGGTGAATGAATGGACGGAGGGTGGGAAGGAAGGAAGGAAAGAGGGAAGGGACAGGAACAGAGGAAGGAAGCAAGGAAACTTATGAAAGGGGAGAGTAAGAGAGGAATGAGTGAAGGGAGGGAGGGAGGGAAGAAGGTGGGAAGGAGAAAGAAAAGAAGAAATAGAGGAAGGGAAGGTAAAAGAGAGAAAGAAAAAGAGCAAGAAAGAAAGAAAGAAAGAAAGAAAGAAAGAAAGAAAGGGGGAAGGGACAGGAACAGAGGAAGGAAGCAAGGAAACTTATGAAAGGGGAGAGTAAGAGAGGAATGAGTGAAGGGAGGGAGGGAGGGAGGGAAGAAGGTGGGAAGGAGAAAGAAAAGAAGAAATAGAGGAAGGGAAGGTAAAAGAGAGAAAGAAAAAGAGCAAGAAAGAAAGCTGCAAGCACCCCCCCGAGCCCCCCAAGCCGGCTGCAACCTTTTAAAACACGCGCGCCGCTTCGCAGCTGTCTCCTGAAGCCGAACGCGGAAGTTAGCGTTTGGCTTCAGGAGACAGCTCCTTGGCACTTGTATCTCGAATTTGGGCTTGTAAGTAGAACAAAAATATCTCTCCCCTCCCAGCTCTTATCTCGAGTTGCTCTTAAGTAGAGCAGCTCTTATGTCGGGGTTCCACTGTATTAGGAAGAAAGTGGAGGGAACAAAACAGGAAGCAAATGAGTTGAGTTGAGTTAAGAGTTGAGCAGAGTGGAATTAAATTTAAAAAGACAGTTGAACAGGGAAGAAGATAAAAGAGACAAGCACTGGTTTAAGTGTTAAGGAAAAGAAAGCTACAATTTACAACTTTTTAGCAATGAAATCTGGAGTCGTTTGATCTCCCGCTCCTTTCTTTGTGCTTTCAATAATGCCTTCAATTCTTCTCAGCAAATGTTAAGACAACTCATCCATTCCATTCACAGTTAATTATTTAGGGAAGGAACCTCAGCTTCCCATCAAGTAAATATGGTATAACATGTTTAGATATTTTACTGTTGTGGTTTTGTGGTTTATAATTACACTGTGAACTAATTTGGGCCACATCTAAGATACTATGAGCAGACTTTTTTTTTTCACACAGTGAAAACTTCCCTTTGTTGTCCAACTGTGCACCCAAATGAATCTTGTAAAATTCCTGATTTCTGACAAGATTTATAGCAAGGGGACAGAGCAGTGGTGGGCCCCAGCCTAAACAGGGGTGGAACGCCATTCCGGTAGTAGCCATGTAGCGCGTACCCTAGCTCCAGTGGCGATGACAGACGTGCACGCGCCACCGGAACTTCCCCGGACCTACGCCTGCCCTGCCCTGCCCTGCCACGAGTGCTGCCTTCCCCTGCCATTTGCCCCTCACTTGCCTTTTGCGCCGGCTCCCCCCTGCCTGCTCTGCTCCCATTCGCCCCAAGAGCGAGGCCAAAGGCAGCAAGTGGACGGTGAGGGGAGCAAATGGCGGTGGGAAGTGGTGAGTGGGCACTTACTTTTTTGCCCATTTCTGGGTTTTTCACTTCTGTGCATGCACAGAAGCAAAAAACCCCAGAAATCATGTGCGCATGTGTACGAAGGGAGGGGAGCAGGGGCATGCTCCAGGCCCATTCTGATAGGGTCAGGAATGGTAGCCCTCTCCTGGGACAGAGGTACCCAAATGCACACAAAGCTATTGAAACAAGTATTTTTTTAAAATATAATTTATTTATAAATACAGAAAAAAAAGGGGGAGGGAAGTATGAACAGAAGAAAAAAAGGGTAGGGAAAGGGGATACAAAATCAAGGAATTTGGAAAAATAATAACATTATACATCATGGTATGTAAATCTCTTAGTGTCATTATAATATTTCTCAAACTATATAAATAAACAGTATCGTTATTATTACCAATTATATCTTAAATTGTAGTAGTAAATCTTACGTCCCGTTTCCAATGGAATATCAATTTCTAATACATGTACTGTATATACCTATATGTATTGGGTAATAATAGATAAATAAAGGTGATTTATAAAAGAAGAAAGTAAAAACAAAGGAGTAAGAAGATTTTAAAGTTTATTTACAAGTAAAAAGATTTAGGGTTGAGAAAGAAAAAAAAGAAAAAGAGAGAAAAAAAGAGAAAATGTGAAAACAGAAATCTGCGTATGGCGCAGACATTTTAAGGTGGTATGACATTGTGTAAGGAGATAATAGGAGGTGTATATGTATAATGTAGTAAGTATATTTTTGTATATAAAGAAAGAAAATATAAGAGTTGACATAGGTATTAGCAAGTATTTGTGTTGATGTAATATATGGTGTGTAATCTATTAATTTAAAGACGGATAAAAAGAGATATGATATAGAATCTTTTTCGAATTTGATTACAAGTATTTAAACATATATAAAAGCACTTTCTCTAGAAACAAGGATTCCAGATGCCCTGCAAGAATAAACTATGATAGATTATTTAATACTACTGTGTCAGCTTTTGGAAGAGAAAGAGGAAATCTATAGCTCTACAGCTGATATTGGACTCCAGCTTCCATCAGCCATAACAGTGTTGAAGGAAGCTAGAGTCCACCATCAACAGGAGCTCATACGTGACATAGCTCTGTTCTAGGCTATCTGGCTGGCTTGGCCTGCACACAGGACACTCAATTAGATGGATTTTGGATCTCATTCCATAGGGCAATTTATATGTGGGTTTCCTGATCCAAATTAATTTTTTGACAGCAGGACACAGATAGTCTTGCCAGCACCTAATAATAGTAATAAAAATATTGCATTAGAGCAACATGTGGAGAGATTTTGCTGGAAGTAGAGTATATTTGTTCAAGATCAGGATGTTAATGCACAACTTTTTAAAATATAGTCTTAAAAGTCTTTTTAAAAGTCTCAGACCATTAGTGGATATTGGAGAGGAAGTGTTGTGGTTCACTCATGTCCTGTGCAAATAATCATGGACACAGAGGAACAGGACAAGGCAGGCGTCCTGTATTCTTGGAACCTGAGAGTGACTGTAAAAGTCCGCACGGGTTGTGAGTCCCTCTTTGTGAAGTTGGACCTAGGGGTTCAGGTGGGCTTGTTGCTCAGTATCTGCCTCCCAGCTGCGTGTCAACAGCCCTGCCTGTGCTACTCGAGGAGGTAGCCGGGCTGGCGGTGGAGTTTCCCGGATTTATTATCTTGGGGGACTTTAACCTACCATTGCTCGGTGAATCCTCTGGGTTAGTGCATGGGTTCATGGCCACCATGACAGCCATGGACCTGACCCAAGTAGTTCAGGGTCCAACTAATGAGGGGGGGCACACACCTGACATGATATTTATCTCAGAGCAGCTGTGTGATGGTCTGAGATTAAGGGGCTTAGATGAGGTCAGACCATTTTCTGCTACGTCTTGACTTCAAGGCTCCAATCCTCTCCCACAGGGAGGCAGAACTGACTAGGTGGTTCCGCCCCAGTTGCCTGATGGGTCCAGAGGGCTTTCAGAGGGCGCTTGGGGTTTTACCGGATTCACTTGTACACAGTTCGACAGAGTCCCTCACTATGGCCTGTAACAAGGCTGCAACAGAGGCTTTGGACCAGATTGCACCACTCTGGGGCACTAGACCCTGGAGACCCACTTGGTTTACCAAGGAACTCTGGGTGTTGAAATGCCAGAAGAGACGTCTAGAGTAGCGGTGGAGTAAAAGTAAATCTGAGTCTGATCGAACACTTGTAAGAGCTCATATTAAGATTTACAAAGTGGTGCTCAAGGCGGCAAGATGCATGTATCATGCCGCCCTGATTGCATCAGCAGAATCCTGACCGGCCACCCTATTTAGGGTGACCTACTCCCTTCTAAATCAGGGGGGAGTTGGTGAATCCTTGCAGGGCAGTGCCGAGGACGTTAACATGTTTTTCACGGATAAAATCACTCAGATTCGGACAGACCTTGACTCCGATTGGACTGCAGTGTCAGATGACAATGAGTCAGTCGAAGTGACTGGGGCCTATCCTTGTCCATCTGTCTGGGAGCAGTTTGACCTGGTGACACCTGATGAAGTGGACAAGGCCATTGGAGCTATGAGTTCTGCCCCCTGTTTACTGGACACGTGTTCCTCCTGGTTGGTTTCAGCCAGCAGGGAGGGGACACAGAGCTGAGTCCAGGAGATTGTCAATGCTTCTCTGGGGAGAGGTCCTTCCCAGATCCCTACAAGTAGACACTCATGCACCCCCTCCTCAAGAAGCCTTCTCTGGACCCAGACATACTTAATAAAGTTGTTGAGAAGGTAGTGTCACTCTAGCTCAAGCGGTCCTTGAAAGAAGCCGATTATCTAGGCCCTTAGCAATCAGGATTCAGGCCCAGCTACAGCATGGAAACTGCTTTGGTCGTGCTGATGGATGAACTCTTGAGGGGCCAAGATTAGGGGTATATCCATCCTAACATAAAATACAGGAAATAGTGTAAGGGCAGACTAGATGGACCATAAGGTCTTTTTCTGCCATCAATCTTCTATGTTTCTATGTTTCTAACCTGTATCCTGGTGCTTCTTGACCTCTCAGCAGCTTTCGATACCATCGACCAAGGTATCCTTCTGCGCTGGCTGGAGGGGTTGGGAGTGGGAGGCACTGTTTTACATTGGTTCTCTTCCTACCTCTCTGGCCAGTCTCAGTCAGTGTTAGTGGGGGGTCAGAGGTCGACCTCTAGGTTTCTCCCTTGTGGAGTTCCTCAGGGGTCAGTCTTCTCCCCCCTGCTATTCAATATCTACATGAAACCACTGGGTGAGATCATCCAAGGGCATGGAGTGAGGTATCATCAGTACACTGATGATACCCAGTTGTACATCTCCACCCCGTGTCCAGTTGGCGAAGCAGTGGAAGTGATGTGCCGGTGCCTGGAGGCTGTTGGGGTCTAGATGGGTATCAACAGGTTCAAACTCAACCCTGACATGACGGAGTGACTCTCGGTTTTGCCTCCCAAGGACAATTCCATCTGTCCATCCATTACCCTGGGGTGAGGAATTATTGACCCCCTCAGAGAGGGTCCGCAACCTGGGCATCCTTCTCAATTCACAGCTAACTTTAGAACACCATCTTTCGGCCCTGGCGAGGAGGGCATTTGCCAAGGGTCAACTGGTGCACCAGTTGCGGCCCTATTTGGACAGGGAGTCTCTGCTCACAGTCACTCATGCCCTCATCACCTCGAGGTTCGACTACTACAATGCTCTCTACATGGGGCTACCTCTGAAGAGTGTTTGGAAACTTCAGATCATGCAGAATGCGGCCGCGAGAGCAATCATGGGCCTTCCCAGATATGTCCATGTTTCGTCAACACTTCGTGGCCTGAACTGGTTGCCGATTAGTTTCTGGACACAATTCAAAGTGTTGGCAATAACCTATCAAGCTCTGAATAGCATTGGACCAGAATACCTAGGGGACCACCTTCTGCCGCACAAATCCCAGGGGCCGATTAGGTCCCACAGAGTTGGCCTTCTCTGGGTTCCGTCGACTAAACAATTTCATTTGATGGGACCTAGGGGAAGAGCCTTCTCTGTGGTGGCCCTGCCCCTCTGGAATCAACTCCCTCTGGAGATTCGAACTGCCCCCACCTTCTGCAAGATTCTGAAGACCTATCTATGTTGCTAGGCATGGGGTAATTGATGTATCCCCTTTTTGGCTAATAAGGTTTATGTGTGGTTGTGATTGGGTAGTGTGACTCTTTTTAAATGATAGTGGGTTTTTAGCTATAGTTTTAATTGGATTTGTACCACATTGTTTATTGTTGTTGTGAGCCACCCCGAGTCTTCGGAGAGGGGCGGCATACAAATCTAATAAATAATAATAATAATAATAATAATAATAATAATAATAATAATAATAATAATAATAATAATATCTTGATGTGTAGACGAGGATGTGGGAGAGAATATTATTATTATTATTATTATTATTATTATTATTATTATTATTATTATTATTATTATTATATTCTCTCCCACATCCTCATCTACACATCAAGATGATGAGCCTGTGACATTGGAGACATCTTCCAAAATACTTCTGCTGTATATCTGAACAACCAACTTTGTCTTTAACATCAGATGTAGTCCTTTAGACCAGTGATTTTCAACCTTTTTTGAGCTGCGGCACACTTTTTACATTTACAAAACCATGGGGCACATTGAGGGCGGGGGGGGGGGGCGGCGGCTAAAAAAATATTGGACCAAAAAATTCTCTCTCTTCCTCCCTTTCGCTCTATTTCTCTCTCCCTCTTTCTCTCACTTCCTCTTTTTTTCTCTCTTCCTTCTTTCCTCTTTTTTGCTCTCTTTCTCTCTCCCTCCCTCCCTCCCTCTATGTCTTTCTCTCTCCCACCTTCCCTCCCTCTCTTTCTCTCTCTCTCTCTTGCTTTCTTTCTTTCTCTCTCTTGCTCTCTCTCTCTTGCTTTCTTTCTCTCTTGTTCTCTTTCTCTCTTTCTTTCTTTCTCTCTCTTGCTTTCTTTCTCTCTTGTTTGCTTTCTCTTTCTCTCTCTTTCTTTCTCTCTCTCTTGTTTGCTTTCTCTGAGCTTCGCGGCACACCTGACCATGTCTCGCGGCACACTAGTGTGCCCCGGCACACTGGTTGAAAAACACTGCTTTAGACAGTCAGCTTCAAAAAAATTTAAGACTTTGAAGTTTAACTCCTTAAACAGTATACAGAAAATAAGTGGCAACTAGTGCAGCTTTTTTTAGAACTGGCAGTTATTGAGTTGATCAGGCTAATTTGAATTATCCTGGGGTAATTATCAGAACAGGAAGAATAATGCAGAGAGTTATTTGAACAGGATGATTGAAGGCAATCGCCTTGTAGGTGGGCAGCATTGAATTTTGGCTTTCTATTGGAAATTCCAAAGTGAGATATTTGTCTTGTGTCTGTGGTTTGTGACTAATTTTGAGCTCAGCTTTGTTTACCCCAAACTATCTGAGAACATAGTACAGTTTGCAGTGTCTAGATCTTTAGAAAGAGCTACGCAATCACATAATTGTGTATAATGCAAATCACATTTGTTCTAATCTTTACTTTTAGCTATTGTGATGTTATGTTCCCAAATGGGAAATGAAACTCACCACAAACTTTCACTAAGTATTATTAAGTAAATACATATATGAATTCCAGCTGTAAAAGTGTGATTACGTTCTCTGTTGGCAATGGATGGATTTCTATGCTGCCTAGAGCTTGTCGATTTATGACTACATAAGGCTTCTTAGTTGTTTGTTTGTTTGTGTGTGTGTACACACACATAGATACGTAATAATTAAATTAAATTACATTAAATTTATTTAATTTATAAGCCGCCAAACTCCTTCCGGACTCTGGGTGGCGTTATAACAATTTTAAACCCCAGTACAGTAAATCATTTCACAGATCTAAAGCATCAGACAACTTTTTCCAGTACTGAAACATGCAGTAGTTTTATAAATGACAAGAATGGAAAGAAGAAGAAAAAGGCAATTCTAGGAGAGACCTCCTTAGGGACATGAAATGTCATTCAGGGATATTTCTGTTTTCACTCTATTGTGTAAAAATATATAGAATAGTTTTCAACCCAGAAAAACAACCAAAGTTGGTTTTTTTAATGCACTTGAAAAATGGAATTAAACAGCAGGAAAGCATTATTCCATAAAAGAAAATAATAAAGTGAACAAGAACATTCTCAAGCTAAATAATTGTTTCTCAAACCTGTCTATTTTCAGATATATAGACTTCAAATTTCAGAATTCCCTAGCCAAGAGGGCCTTTGTTCAGCAATGCTGGAGGTTGAAGTTCAAACAGCTGGATAGACAGATTTATTCAATAAATCATCAGAACAATAGAAAGGGTAGGACCACAAAATTACATTGTGTATAAGTAAGTTTCAATTTCTGACCATTTATTCAGCAACCATTTGAAGCTATGATAGTGCTAAACAAATGGATTAATAACCCATGCCCCAAATCTTAGCCATTGCACGACCCCATGGTTATGTATCCAATATGCATATGTCTCTGGGGCTAGCAATACCACTAGCAATAGACTTAGACTTATATACCATTCCACAGTGCTTTACTGCTCTAAGTGATTTATAGAGTGAGCATATTGCCCCCAACAATCTGGGTCCTCATTTTACTGACCTCGGAAGGATAGAAGTCAACTTTGAGAATCAAACTCCAGGCACTGGGTGTAGACACTGCATTCTAACCACTGTGCCACCATGTTGCTTGTTACTCACTGGGACGGCTTAGCCAACCCAGGAGGTACCAGCCAGCATCATTCATTCCCAGATCCATTCACCAATTTTTTTTGCTTTTGCATCCGGTCACTGAAGCAAAAGCTGAAACACCATGTTGTCTTTGCTGTCTTCTGGCCAGACCTAAAGCCACATTCTGGCAAAGCTTCCTATCCCTGGCTTGCCAGCCCACCCCGGCAGTGCAATGCCAAACCTTAGCATCCATGAAGTCCAGCAAGCACCAGCAAATATTCATTCAGCTGCCTTCTCTTCCCAGCTCTGCAGGGCTCCCCAGTGGCCTAGCAAATTAAGCAGCATGTATTCCTTCACCCAGCTGCTTTCTCTCCAAGCTTCCTGCACCAACCTTTCATTTTATTTTTTTTTGCTGTCCCTTTTTTGGATCAAGGTTCTTCAGCAAACATTTCTTCCATAAGAATTCCTGAGCTTTTGGACACCATGTCGTCTTCATAAAACTGCATTGCCTTTAAAAATGTGCACTAATAACAACTCACTCTGGACATGTTAATTCTTTATTACCCCAGACTTAACTCTGGTATTGTGCACATTTTAACAGCGGTGATACAAAAGTTAGCTACATTATATATAAAACATTAGGTGTGTTATTTGATAAGAGGAAAGAAATTTAAAACTGATCATCCTGGGATACTTCTAACAAAGGAGAGACGAGAGTCTGAAAGCTACCTTGATAATATGAGCAGTGCAGGGGTGGGTTTCCTTTTTATAACTACCACTATGTGGGTGTGGCTTATTTGTGGGTGTGGTTTGATGGTCATGTGATAGTGGACAATGCTTTGTGGTCAAGTGATTGAGTGGGAATGGCCAACTTGATATCAATCACGTCAAGGGTTAGGGTTAGGGCGCCTGGCCTCTCCACGCCTCAAAGGCCTCAATGAGATACAATTTCCCTATTTACTACTACTGAATATACAAAATATACTATTTAATCCTATGTATATATGCCATATGTGTACATACATATTACTTACAGGCATACAAAAAGATATATTATCTACTATATATGCTGTATGTGTATGTACACACACATACACACAGCTCTTCTAAAACTACACATTCAACCACTTTGCATTTGGAAAAACACAGCCAGAGTCCACTTTCTTTCACACATTTAATCATATCATTAGAACATTACACATGCCTTCAGACGTCCTTCCCTAGCTTGCATATGCTAGAGCCAGGAAATGTCATGGATTAAGTAAAATGTGGTGAAGCTCAATTAACAATGCTCTTGCTTAACAACCAAAGTGTTGGGCTCAATTGTGGTATAAATATAAGTTTTTCTTTCTTTCTTTCTTTCTTTCTTTCTTTCTTTCTTTCTTCTTTCTTTCTTCCTCCCTCCTTCTCTCCCTCCCTCTAGCTAGCCTTGGGTGAGTGGAGAAAAATCTGAAAAAAATCAAAAGAAAAAAAAAGCCAAAAACATGATGGCAACACATGCACAGTGCCAGAAACTCAGTGGCAGGCCAAAGTCTCTAATTCCAAATGGAGCGCTGACACTCAGCTTCTGCGCATGCAGTGAAGAAAAAAAGTTTTTAAAAAAAAATTAAAAAGAAAAGAAAAAATAGCAGCGCCCATGGATCAGCACCGATGATGTCATTGTGACATCACCAGCAGGTTGCTACCAGTTCGGGCGAAACAGTCCAAACTGGGAGGAACCCACCCTTAGAGTAGTGAGATAAAACAAGTTGATGGTTGACGTTTAATCACAGGGCAAGTTCTTCTAAAGAAAGAAATCTTACCTAATCTGCCTCTGGGGACTGCTGTAGGTGAAATACCTCATCAGCTGGAAGTTGCTGCGATTTAGAACTGGTGAGCTAATTTGCACAAAAAAGACATCAGAATCTCTGCTAGGCAAAGAATCCATGATGCCCAGGAAAAGCCATCATACACAAAAGATTCATATGATAATTGTAACTAAAAGCAACAGGAATCATGGTTGCTTCAGCTAATTGGACTGTTATCCAAACAGGTGGAGTAAATCTCAGGAATTTTTTATTTATTTATTTTTATTATTTATTTATTTTGTCCAATACAAATTGAAAGTTAAAGAGAATAAAAACATGTAGTAGTGAATATCAGGGAAAGGATAGAAGAAAAGATATGTGAATAGAATACATCAATGAAGAGTAGAGGAAAGGATATATGAATGGAAGAAAAGATATATAAAATATAGGAGAGATAATTGGACAGGGGACGGAAGGCACACTAGTGCACCTATGCTCACCCCTTACTGACCTCTAAGGAACCTGGTGAGGTCAATCAGTCTAAAGGAAAAATGTTGGGGGTTGACACCACAGAGTTTTCTTCTATTTTTTTTCCTATATAGCAATGAGAATTGAAAAACATCTGGCCATATAGAACATGAGTACATCCACTATTTGCAAGTCTTATTCTCACTAAGCTTTCTTCTCACAGCATACAAACAATAGTTAAAACGGAAGCAGATTTCCGTGTTTCAATATCTGTGTATTACATGTTGTTAGTCTAGCTGTTCTTACTTCAAAGGAGATAGGTGAAGAAAATGGCCTTGAATAAGAATTTACCCTAAATCCTACACTTTATCCTTTTTAATGCTTCTTTCGAACAATGACTGCATACTTTAAGACCAGAGTTAAATGGTGTGGGGAGAGGTGGGGCAGTTCAGGATTAGGAGGGTGGAAACTGTAGAAATAAGGATTTTAAATACAAGTAGAACTTCCATTTAAAGGATGTCACTACAATGGATTTTGCACAGAAATGATGTAACTACACCAATGGAATGGCCAGGAGGTGACATAGTCTCCAATGTACAGGTAGTTCTCAACCAGGGGTGGGCTACGGGGGGGGGAACGCAGTGGGATAGCTCCACCCCAGAGCACCCAATTTTCACTGAAAGATGTTGAAAGAAAATGCAGGGTGTCCTGCCTAAGCCACGCCCTCAGTGTGGTAGTAAAAATTTTGGTAGCCCTTCACTGTTCTCAACATACATTTAGTGACTATTCAAAATTACAACAGCGCTGAGGAGGCAGCATTAGATTAACAGTATATGCCTAGAATAAAGAGTTACATGTATAGAAATGATATTTTAAAATAATGATTTCAGAAGAGACACTGATGGTTTAAAGATGTACGGGAATATGTTATCAATTTGTTAAATATAAGATGAATTAGGATTAGAATCACTCAGAGAAAGGTTAAGCAGGAGAAAGAGGAAGTAGAAAGAGAAGGGAGAAGAGAAGGAGTGTAAGGAAGTAGGAAGGGGGAAAGAAGGGTAAAAAAAAATAGACAGAGGAGGTAGAGATAGAGGAAGGGGGATGTTCTATGGAACCAACTATCCCCACGATGTCCGTACTGCTCCTACCCTACTGGCCTTCCGCAAGGCCATGAAGACCTGGCCAGCAAACCTGGGGGGCATGAATTGTACATCTTTCATGACCAAACTGAATGAAAGGGGTGTGTGCATATGATTATGATTGTTTTTTTAATACAATATTACGAGGTTTCGTTTTAGATATATATTTGATTTCTTTTTATTGCTTTGTATCTTTTTGTATTGTATTATATTATTTTGTAAGCGCCCTGAGTCCTTCGGGATTGGGTGGCATAGAAGTCAAATCAATAAATCAATAAATCAATAAATCAATAAATCAATAAATCAATAAATCAATAAATCAATAAATCAATAAATCAATAAATCAATAAATCAATAAATCAATAAATCAATAAATCAATAAATCAGACTGGTAACAGCACAAAATAGGTGCAAAAATAGGATATTGATACATGATTGATAGGATAAAAATGTATAGCTATGTATGTTATTGATATGTTTTAAGTTATATGCATTGATGTATACATGAAAACTGTGGAAAGAAAAAAAACCTTTTACAAAATTACAACAGCACTGGGGGGAAAAATCACAACCAGTTCTCACACTTATGGCCGTTGCAGCATTTCTGTGGTAACAAAATTTTAACGCTTGGCAGCTGGCACATATTTACAATGATTGCCGTGTCCCAGGGTGAGGGGATCACCAACTGCAACCTTTCCAGTCAGCTTCTGACAAGCAGTTCAATGGGATGAAACCAGATTCACTTGACAACCATAGCAAAGAAACATAAAATTGAGGGCAACTTACTTAACAACCATCTTGCTTAGCAACAGAAATTTGGGTTGCAATTGTGATCATAAATTGAGGACAATCTGTAATGGATATCTGCGAATTACCAAAATATCTTCCTGCTTACTAGTCTGTTAATATGTTTCACTGAGATAACACTGGGTTCCTAGTTTTTCGTTTTCCAGAGTTTCTTAGTCTTACAAGCAGTTTTGGTTTTATGTGATAGAAACTACATTACCTAGACTGCAGTGGGATTTCAAATTACATTGTTCGATTTTAAAATCCAACCATCTCTAAGGGTTTTCATAAATATTCTAGCTAATGATTAATAATAATAATAATAATAATAATAATAATAATAATAATAATAAATAATAATAATAACAACAACAACAACAATTTACAGTATTAGATTTGTATGCCGCCCCTCTCCGAGGACTCGGAGTGGCTAGGAATTAGGATTAGGAATCAGGATGATGGCAATATATGACAATTTAATCACAACATCAGTGGGGTAGCAATTGAGTTTTGTCAGTCGTCCACCCCCCCCCCCTCGCACCACCACCAATGGTGTCCCACCTTACCTAACTCATGATCTGGTCACTTTAACTTTGGCCCATTTCTTCTACAGCCAGGAAGGCTTTTCTGAAGGCTTCTGTAGCCAATAACAGAGTTTCAGATTGATCCAGAGCTCTGTTGTCAACTACACAAACCTTCAGGAAAGCCTTTCTGGCTGCAGAAGAAATAGGTCGAGATGTGAGAGGCCTGGCTGCGACTGTCCAAAGCTGAAGAAGTTCCTGAAGATCTCTGACAGAGAAAAGGAGGCTGAGGGCGAGCACACAAGTGGACCTCCAGTTGGCCCAGTTGGCTATTTTTCGCTATCCCCAAGGTTCAGGAGGCTTCCCTGAATGAGCGAAAGTGGCCAAAAAGGAGACTGAAAATGAGCTGGCCAGGATACACAAATGAGCTGGAACTAACATAGGGCAATTCCATGCGTGCCTTCAGATGTGGCTCCGTGTGCCACATATGACATACGTGCCATAGGTTCACCATCACTGCACTAAGCTGTCTTGTTCACCACCTCATCCCTAACCTTCTCCCCCTTGAATAATACTAGATGCTTTCTTTATCTCTAACTGAATAGAGATATGTTCTCGTCTGTTGAGGAAAAACTTTAGCTGTCTAAATACAGCTAATTTTTAGTCCCTGTTCAAGAACAAAGAGGCCAGTACAGGGAAAATAGCTAACCCAATTAAGTTTTGGCATATTCTTCTCTCTTTTAACTCATTTGTGTAGATCTCCACTATGTTGCTGCTCTGTAATAATCCCTCCAAGTTATGTACAGCTATGTGGTGCGTGATATAACTGAATGTCACTGACACATCCCAAAGAGAGAGGTCACATCAAGGAAAAGCATCAGCCAAGCAATCTGACAAGAAACAGCTTTCTTAGTGCTGACAGAGCCAAGATTTACAGAAAAGGGCTCCTTTAGAAGATAAAGAGACTACCAGTGACCAACAAAACATTACACAATAGCTGCTGTGTGATCACAGAAAGTCCTATAGTTAGAATAACTATAAGGCAAAGTAATGTTCTGAAGATATTTTTTTAATGTCTCAGTAATAAGAATTCCCTTGGTTCTATGAAAATGTTGTTTGTTTAGCAAGAAAAAAGAAAGAAACAACCCATCCTATAATTGAAAGTACATCAGAAGTACCTCACCCGGAGTTGCTACAAGTTGGGTGGCATATACATTTAATTTAATAATATTTTTAAAAAATTAAATGGCCGAATGTATGTAGGATCTTTGCCAATTTTAACACCAACTTATTTTTAAGTGGCATTACTGATTTAGTCATTGGGGATCTAGTTGGGTTTAGATTAAACCAAATGATCATTCCATGTTTTTAATGATTACGTTTTTTTAAAAAAAATCTTGGCCAAATGATTTATTGGCCTTGTTTCCACAGGTTTAACTAGGTCAGTGAAAGAATTATTGTGAAGGACTCAATTCTTCCATCCACAGCCCCCAGAGAGTTAAAATATAACCCAAAGCATACTTACTCATGCACAAGTTAACTAACCTCACCCAGTCAGTTGTGTTATGGGAATATCTAACCTAAGTTATTTGATCCTTTCAGCCCACCTAGTATTCAGAAAAGAATGCTAACTGCCCAAGTCTGTTACAGAAGGCAACTTCTACACCTGATTAACTGCAGTGGTGAAACTATGCCCATAGCTGCCTGTAATGATGAGGTTATGAAACCTCCCTCTTGATATAATGACTCATAGAATACTAGTACTTTGGTAAGAATGTAGATGGGGATTCTGTGTTCCCCAAATTGTGATTTATGTGTCACCAGGCACATTAATAAAACTTGATTGGCTTTGTGGCTGACTGGGTTACACGTGCTATGGGAAAGCTCACAATGAATAAAACAGGCAGAGGAACTATCGCCAGATGCCAACTATGTTATAAAATAAACAGAACTATCAAATAGAAGAAAGTTGACTTATAGTGCAGATGGACCAGGATGTTTGAGAAGCACCAACTAGGTTTTGAGTTTCTGTTTCTTAAGCAGCCACATGCTTGTAATTTTAAAGAACTATCTTTGCCACAAGTATAACTTACATAGCATGGAAATTTTAAAATATGATTTTTGTTTGAAAGATGGGGTGTGTTTCCAGGATAACTCTGAACCGCAAATTAGCCAACCAGATATAAGACTAGCATGTTATTTAGTTGACAGTTCAGTGTGTCACACACACTGGATTGAATACATTCTGGTTTACCAAGGTAAATGAGTTGTGAGAACACAGCTACTGTAACTACTCACTGGAGCTACTGATTGGAACCATTTCCTGTAACCAGAGATATATAGGAATCTTTTGATGATACTTAGCAGTTTAGGCATGTTTTCTTTATTTTTTCAGTGTTAATAAAGTTTTACATAGATATTGGGGAGGGGGAGCCAAGTCTTAATCAGTGTTATGTATAGGAGTCCCTACATGGCATGGGACCAGATTACCTCCGGAACCGCCTGCTACCGCACGAATCCCAGCGACCGATAAGGTCCCACAGAGTTGGCCTTCTCCAGGTCCCGTCGACTAAACAATGTCGTTTGGCGGGCCCCAGGGGAAGAGCCTTCTCTGTGGTGGCCCTGGCCCTCTGGAACCAATTCCCCCCGGAGATTAGAACTTCCCCCACCCTCCCTGTCTTTCGTAAACTACTCAAGACTCATTTATGCCGCCAGGCATGGGGGAGTTAAGATATTCCTTCCCCCTAGGCCATTACAAGTTATGCATGGTATGTTTGTGTGTATGTTTGGTTTTATTATAAGGGTTTTTAGTTGTTTTATTAATTGGATTGCTACATGCTGTTTTTATCATTGTTGTTAGCCGCCCCGAGTCTGCGGAGAGGGGCGGCATACAAATCCAATAAATAAATAAATTAAATAAAAAGGTTTTTAAACTCTTTTTGTAAAACTGCTGTAATAACTTGAAGGTTATCACAGGAATCCAAACATGTTAATATACATTTACTTTTTTCTCTAGACAGAATGAATCATTCTCCACAATTATTTAAATGTGAAGGTACCCAAATCCTATGATTGAATAGACTTTATTGAATGTTCACAGGCAATTGTGATATCTCGCCTTCTCACCACACATATTTAAGTAATATTATGTTTGCAAGGTACAGTATCTTCATGCTGGGATTTTACCAGCACTTTCCCTGATGTTTTCTTAACATTGCGTGTTTGTTTCTGTGCATGAACCAGCCTGCGGGTAATGCCTCTGTAGATTTATAAGGTTTGGGTGGAAAAATTGAGTAAAGAGAAATGACCAACCTCTGGAAGAACTCCCAAGATGTTCTCCTTCTTCCAAGAATACTTTACTTCAAAATACAGGGCAGAAAAATGTAATGATTCTGTTAAATGTTTGGTAGATTTTTCCAATCTGATAAAATAGAAGTATTTTTCCAATCTGATAAAATACAAAAGCATCCTCACTTATTAGAAAGAATTACATGTTGTAGTTATTTACTAGAGGAATGAAAATTAGGTCATATGGTCATGCATTGAAAAATGAAGCTTTCTGTAGGATGTGTTGGTAATGACCTTTAAAGCCCTACATGGCATTGGGCCAGAATACATCCGGAACCGCCTTCTACCGCACGAATCCCAGCGGCCGATAAGGTCCCACAGAGTTGGCCTTCTCCGGGTCCCGTCGACCAAACAATGTCGTTTGGCAGGCCCCAGGGGAAGAGCCTTCTCTGTGGCGGCCCCGGCCCTCTGGAATCAACTCCCCCCAGAGATTAGAACGGCCCCCACCCTCCTTGTCTTTCGCAAATTACTCAAGACCCACCTTTGTCGCCAGGCATGGGGGAGTTAAGATATTCCTTCCCCATGGCCATTACAAGTTATGCATGGTATGTTTGTGTGTATGCTTGGTTTTTATAAGGGTTTTTAGTTGTTTTATTAAATTGGATTGTTACATGTTGTTTTTTATCATTGTTGTTAGCCGCCCCGAGTCAGCGGAGAGGGGCGGCATACAAATCCAATAAATAAATAAATAAAATAAAATGTATAATCCAGATGATATAATTTATTGTGACATTAATAACAGAAGAGTTCAATATAAACGCAATGCTTGCTACTGGTTCCAACAGAGAAAAATACTCTGCAGATATACATCCATACAAAGCTTTAACAGTATATATCAGTGATGGCGAACCTTTTTTCCCTTGAGAGCCGAAAGAGCATGGGCATGCGCTATTGCACCTGCCTGAGTTCCCACACCTATAATTCAATGCCTGGGGAAGGCAAAAACAGCTTCCCCTACCCACGTGGAGGCCCTCTGGAGGCGGGAAACGGCCTGTTTCCCAAATTCTGGTGGGCCCAGTAGGCTCATGTTTCTCCCTCCCCAGGTTCCAAAGACTTCCCTGGAGCCGGGGGAGGATAAAAACGCCCTCCTCCATCCCCGGGAGGCTCTCTGGAAGTCAAAATCGCCCTCCCGGAGCCAAAAATCAGCCTGCTGGCACACACATGCACTTTGGAGCTGAGCTAGGGCAACGGCTCAAGTGCCAATAGATATTGGGTGTTCTGGGGTGGGGCTCCATGTTCACTACCCCACTGTGTCCCCCCCCATCCAGGCAGTAGCCCACCCCTGATTCTCAGTGTTAAATGTGTCATTCAAGACACAGGGCCATAGTTCCCTCTAAGCTGAGCAGGTGAGCAATCGCTCACTTAAAAATCATCATCAACTCAGAGTTTTCCAAACCTGCCCAGAAGCCGAGAGGGAAATTTTATTATTATTTCTGTGTCGCCCAGTCCCAAAGGGACTGCCGCTCAGACACTACTTTTCCGCCCACCCCAAAAAAAATTTAGAGAGAACACTGCACAGGGCTGCTTAACTTTTCTTATTAGAGTTTGCAGTTCCTTTGAGTGTTCAACTATAAAGGTAATATCAACAGCCTAGTATAGATTATTGATCTTTCCTTCTTAAATTTTATAATCACGATCATCTTCTTCCAAGTTAGCCTCCCTTTATATCCAGCCTGAGGGTTGAATAATGAAGGAAAAAGTATACCACCATGTCACATTCCTTTACCAGTTTATATCACCATGTTTTGTCAATCCTGTGGCTTCCTCGCCTGTATAAATTTTTCATAAGGACAATGGAATTCCAATTCTCTCTCTCCATAGCTTGCTATGATCAACACAATTGAACACCTTTCTATGATCAATGAAGCACCTAGTAACTTCTTTTTTATATATATTCTTTGGCTTTCTCAGTTATCTAACATTCATCAGAAATAATGTCTGGTGTTCATGGGCTTTTTCCTATGCCAGCTTGAATATCTTGCATGTCTTTGCCCTTGTAGGACTCAGCATTGGCTAAGCATTATTTCACTAGCAAGTGGAATACAGGGTGCTTTTCAATAGTTTGCACATTCTATTAAGTTCTTTTGGGGGGGATTATTATATTAGAAATTGACCTTTTGCAATCTGTTGGATGCTATATGTCATTCTCCAGATCTGATGGCATAACCTGGTTAGAAACTTAACTAATTTGTATTCTGCTGCATGTCATACTTCAGTATTCCATCCGTTCTTGTACAGGTTTTTAAAATTTGCTAATGACCAAAGTGCAGATCTAACTTTTCATATTCTTTCATCAAGAATATTTACCTTGGTGAAAGCTTATCATAACATATTGTCAAGTAATTCAATCATTTCCAGTCAATGGATCACAAGAAATATTTTGATTGAATGCTTTAGTTAGTATTTCCTGATGTACTATATTTTATTTATTTATTTTTTATTTATTCTTTGTCCAATATACAATACATATGAAAGAGAATAGACATTAAGTGATATATAAAAGATAGGAAGTAAAGATAGGAAGTAAAGAGGAAGAGAAGTGGGTGGGAAGGAAAGAATATATATGATAAAAGGGAAAGGAAAGACAATTGGACAGGGGACGAAAGGCACATCAGTGCACTTATGTACGCCCCTTACTGGCCTCTTAGGAACCTGGAGAGGTCAATCGTGGAGAGTCTGAGGGAGAAATGTTGGGGGTTGGGGGTTGACACTATTGAGTCCGGTAATGAGTTCCACGCTTCGATGACTCGATTGTTAAAGTCATATTTTTTACAGTCAAGTTTGGCGCGATTAACATCGAGTTTGAAGCTGTTGCATGCTCTTGTGTTGTTGCGGTTGAAGCTGAAGTAGTCGTTGGCCGGAAGGACATTACACCGAATGATTTTGTGGGCAATACTTAAATCGTGTTTTAGGCGCCGCAGTTCTAAGCTTTCGAGATCCAGGATGGTTAGTCTGTTTTCGTATGGTATTCTGTTTCGGGTGGAGGAGTGGAGGGCTCTTCTGGTGAAATATCTTTGGACGTTTTCAAGAGTGTTGATGTCAGAGATGTGGTGAGGGTTCCAGACAGATGAGCTATATTCGAGGATGGGCCTGGCATAGGTTTTGTAGGCTCTGGTCAGTAGTGTGAGATTGCCAGAGCAGAAGCTACGTAGAATCAGGTTTACAACTCTGGAAGTCTTTTTGGCGATATTGTTGCAGTGGGCTTTAGCACTTAGGTCATTTGAAATTAGTATTCCAAGGTTTTTTACTGAGTGTGGGTTTGCTGTGAGAATTTGTTTGTTTAGTTCATATATGAGGTTTGGGTTCTTTTTGCCGATGTGGAGGGTAGAGCATTTGTTGGTTGAGATTCGAAGTTGCCAGGTGTTAGACCAATCTGAAACATAGTCAAGGTCTTTTTGGAGAGTGAGTGTGTTGTCAGTGGTGTTGAAAAGTTTCACATCATCGGCAAAGAGCACACAGTTGCTTGCGATATTATCGCAGAGGTCGTTGATGTATAGGATGAAAAGAGTGTATGAATCCTTTTTTGTTTAAATCTCTTATCAATTGAAAGTCGCTTTCCCCCACTAAAAATAGGTGACTAGGGATAAGTCTGTAGTGATCCAGTTTAGTAATAAAGATGGCTGCATTCCAGTATTTGTTTTACTCTTGTGACTAAATAAATCAAATGGCTTATTTTTTTCATTCTTCTTTTAAGTCTCCTTACTTTAAAAAAAATGTCCTAAGATTTGTGTGTCCATCTTTGTAAGGCAGGACCTTCAGAACAGAAAGCAGCTGCAAATCTTCCAAGCACAAGTAATATTTATTTTCAAAGTTTTGTTTTTGAGATGATGAAACCCTTCACATGCAGAAGGTTTCATCCTTTTTTTTTTTGGCTCAAATAAAATTAGCCTATTCAGCTTTCATTGCACCGTAAACCAACTTTGAGTTTGTTTGCTCAGTGGGGAAATGCTACTTTTTAAAAAACATTTATTTTGGTAAATTAAAGAATGGGGTCACTAAAAGTATGTGTGGGATGGTGGAAGAATTAAATGCCATCCTGCCGATGAAAATGGTATCATCAGGATTAATTTATCATCTGGTTGCTTGCTGAGTATGTTTGCACCAACTACTCGGATTCCTGCCATTTCCTTAAACTGACCCAGAAGACTCTCACTACTGTTTTTGCTGATCTTACATGATCCTTCATTATTTGCTGACTACGCACTGAGGGTAATATTCCTGCAATCAGCTAAAATGCATCTTTTGAAAATGTGGTTATTCAATACAAGTTTGTTTAATGAAGTATAACAGTTTAGATATGTTCCTAAAGGCAAGGGACAGAAGGCTAAATCTACTCCAGATGAAAAGGATCATCATTCTAGTTAAAGATGGTTAAAGTTGGATTTTTGTTCCTAAGGATTTAGTTTAGCAAGAGAGATGGTTGCATTTTTACTGCTCAGCAGAAGATCATACAATTCTATGCTATGTTCTCAAGTGATACAAATTAAGCTTTTAAATACAGATGATAAAGATTTCCACTACTAAATTTTAAATTACAACCTGGTGAACATGAATTCGATCTTGATTCAGGAAGTCTTGGGAAGTGAAGTCACTATTCATTCTGCAGCCATGCAATGCTTTAGATTTATAAAATGTGTTGAAAAAGAAATGCAATTATAGTTTAATAACACATGAACTATGAGATTATTTTAGGTACAGTCCTTAAACCATAAAAGTCTGAAATAGAAAAAAGAAATCATATCCTGGTCAGGTTTGTTAAATACGTTAGTATTTTTTATTTCAGTAATATTATACAACATTTGCTCTTTGATAAATGTGGAGTACCGGTATATATGGAACTGAACTTGTTCATTCTATGTTATTCCCATCTAAGAACTCATGTTTAGCCTAATGCTTAGCAAGGGACATGCTTTAAGTTATGAACAAAATAACCTAATGAACATTTTTTAATTGAAAGAAAAGTGTTCTTGAACTTTCAAGGAACACATGATCAATTTTATATACCGGTAATTATGATTCTATTTAATGTTCATATTGCTTTCCAGTTATCTGCTTATTATCATTGTTCAAGACTTTCACATTTCTGAATAACCTTGAGAAAACAGACCAATTTTTTTTCCTGCTACATATTTATGACCTTTATCCAGTTTTTTCCATGTCTGTGAACAGGATATAGAAATTGTCTTAGCTTTAACAATTATTATTATAAACAGTAGTTCATTATCTGCAATGTTTAGTTTCTTCCTTCCTTCCACACTCTATATATCCAGTTCTATCATGTAACCCAAAATATAAGTTATAGCTGGCTTACCCTGCACCATTCAGTCATTAAAACATGTCTTCCCAATTGTCTTATATGGCAATTACATTTTAGTAGCATCTCTCATATATATACAGTAAGGTACATATGTTTAAGCCACATTCTAATAGATTGCTATAGCTATTCTTCTGATTTAGAATATCCTTGATATATAATTCACTTTTAACTGTACATTAAAACTGTACAGTTTAAAGGGACATACATATTAATATGTATATTAACCAGAATTTTCAAATCTATTATTTAAGAATGTCAATAAATATTATATAGAACACATGAAAATATCCATTAGCTTGGTATATACACACATATTCGGAAACCTCTATGCAAATGTATAATTACATAAATACAGGATTAAAAATAAAAATTAAGAAAAACCAAAAATGAGAAATATATTTTAACACTTATTTATTTATTTATTATTTGGATTTGTATGCCGCCCCTCTCCGAAGACTGTCCAGAATTAATGTAATCTATTAGGTAAAATATTGCTAATGTCACATAAATATTGTTAAGATTTAAGTAAATAAGTCAAAAATTGTTTTACACCACAGTTCTAATTTTAATTCTTCATTATAAATTGATTATCTGTGTATCTGACCCACCCATGATGATAATATTGCAATTTTGTACTATCTGAAACTAAATTTTTGCACAATTTCAGCAGATTAAGTTCAACTCTATTCCAAAGCAAGGAATCCATTATTCAACATGCTTCAAACTTTTGAGTCACAT